>NC_089216.1:21230528-21403028 GCF_963930695.1 Labrus bergylta
AGTAACAGTTAAACACATTTTCCTTTTCTTTTTGTTATCTTCAACTTTTCTTCCTCACTCATTTCGGGTACCAGGATGCCCGCTATGGACGGCAGGCGCCCCTAGCATTAGCCTATACTTCCTATGCCACGGGCCGGCCTTGACTAATCCTGTGCAAATAGTGTTTTACTTGTAAAATCCAGAAATGTTCACAAGCTACTTGATCTGAAGTAGTATAGTAGAGAAGGAGGGGGCTGTCTGACTCTGTTGGAGTAGTTGGAACTACAGAGACACTGTCTTGTTATGGAGCACAGGTTCTTCCCACATGAACAATCTTTAATCGAGTAAAGACATCAGCTGCAGAGAGCACAGTCATCAGCCAACAACAGACATTCTTTGCTTAGTTCTGTAATCATGTTACTTGTGGATGTATTATTACATAGCAGCAGCTTTTGCCTGCTGCCCTAGAGATTTAACATTTTACTCATTTTTTAGTATCCCCATTAACTCACAGCTTTGCCAGTTCACTGAAATAATTTTGGGCATTGACACTCATGTTTTTCACTGATGCAGTCAAATGTTGTGTTGTGGTAAAGGTCCACATTGTACAAAGTACAACACATGACAAATAACTGGATTGTGATTAGCTCTGTAATGGCAGGTGTATTACAATCCAGAGACATCTGTATTGTTGTGAATCCCTCTTATCCCCCGTGCATCATCAAGGAAAAGTTACTCCTTATAGGACTCTAACACTAAGCGTTTGAAATTGGTACTGCAGTCCAAATTCAAAACATTTTAGTGAGCTGTCTCCCCCCTAGAGCTGATGCACATGCAGGTTGCCATGGTCACGGTCATGGAAGCTTCAGTGTTTAGCCAGCTCTGCTGTCTTGAAACCTTTCGGCGCTTTCTCTCCATTTAAAAAAAAATAAAACATCACCAATATTTTTCCTAATTTGATCACGTTTCTGGTTGTGGAACTTATGAGAAAAATGTTGTGGCTCTTTAGGTTGGGTACAGTCAATGAATAAACCAGTTCGCTTGCCTGCTTCCATGGCTGCAAGGCCTCCAAAACAGCCATGTCAGGGTGCCTTAAAACTTTTACTATGGTCAAAACAAATACAGCCAATTGCAGACCAGAAGCAATTAGAAGGAGGACATACTGGCTGCTCCATTGTTGTCAGAGAAGCCAGTATTTCAACATGGCATCTTTCCTTAATGTCTGATCATATAGGAAGCTCATTTTGTGATTTATTCAGTAGATATTTTACACACGTATTGCTCCTTTAAGTCATGCCAGTTATATGTTTGTTTATGTTTTTCTCCAAGAATGAAGTGTTAATTTCAAAACCACTGGATGTTTTGAAACAGGTTTCATGGGAGTATACATAAAAAAACACTTTCAGGGGAGCTTTTCTCAAAACCAATAAGAAGTCTCTTAAGCTTATGGGCTGGACTGTAGCAGCAGGGTTGGGGTTATCTGAGGTGGCTTGCTTCCTTAGTTCCTGATGTGTCTTTTCTTTATTCTCTCTGGTTTATTATTTCTTGGTTTCCTTCTCCATCCATATTTATTATTTTGTACTTGTGCTTCTGTTTATATTGCATTCTTGGCTATGTTAATATTAAAATACCAAGAAATGGATGAGGGTCACAAACATATCAGCATTATGCACAGCTATAACATTTTTTTATATATTGGTTTAACCTTTACTGTATTAGCATTCATTCATCATACACATATTGTACTCTACTTTATGGTGACATGTTTCCAATAAGGATTGCATCTAGTTTATTAAAGACACTAAAGTACAAACTTGTTTCCTTTTCCGTTATTCTTCTTCTTCTGAATCCTGAAGAAGAACTTTACCTGGAATAGTTTTGTTGTAATTTGTTCAGCCTGCAGAATCACAATAACAGGTGCTCTACATGTTGATAACACCTTTAATCGTTTGGTAAATCAATTTAAAGCTACATCATGAATCTGTGACCCGGGTAAGTGTGTTGGACGGGGAGGGTCATTATTTGCTTTTAAATGTTTGTATTATATAGGCTATGTTTCTGGGGCATTAATTAGGAGTATAGCTTCTTCTCCAGACACTACTACACACCTGCAAATACATCAACAACATAAAGGACATTAAAGAAATGTAAACAGAATGTATATTAAAAAAATTAACAGGGTACTACGGGAACATTTTGACAACCTTAGTATGAAAGGGACTTCTGTGTTTTCTAATCTTTGTGTGTGATTCCTTTGCCAACACCTGTAAGCATTCTGCTCTTTCAGTCTTATCTTTTTGACAGACATCTGGCTTTACTTTCCTTACCTCCATTTTCTTCCTGTCATCCTTTGATAATTTAGTCTTCAATTCTTTTTTTTACCTTTATTTCTGCTACCCTCGGTCCCTGTCTGTCATTCATCCCCTCCCTTTCTTCTACAGTCTTTCAGAACATTATTCAAGGAAAGGCCATCAGGGAGCAGCTGCTCAAGAGATAAGACTTGCATAACATAACCTTTGATTTAAAAACGGCCTTTGTACGACTCTTCTAGAGTCACTAGAAATCACATTTTTAAACACAGGGCTTGAAAAACACAATTAAAGTAATGGCAGAAGAATAATTGATTTTTGAATTAATTTTTAAACAGACTGAGCAGCAGTAGCTCAATCAGTAGTGGCCAGTACCAAGGCTACTGAAAATCAGTGACTCACTGTTATTAGTTACAACAATGAAAAAGTTACTAACAGACTAACTGCTTTATAAAGTAAATAGTTACTTAGGAAGTACCTAAAGCTTTACTTACTGCTTCAATCCTCATAGCAATGGTCATATTATTTAGTGTTGCTGTGACAACTGGCACATTTCAAATAACATGTAGTCATTTTCCTCTTTTATCAGTCTGTAGTCCGACTCACAGATCGTGGAGCAGGCGGTGTTTTAAATACAGCCTGCTGTGTGTAGGGTGAGTCTCCTCCTCGGTCAGCCTAGCTAACATGAGCTGCAGTGCTAGCTTGGTGCTTCGTTCTTTTGAGAGACATTTTCCTTCCTGCACATAGACTACAACTCACTGCTATAGTCCTCTGGTTTAACTTCAGGAAGGAAAAATAATGGCCAAATGATCACTTGCCAACCTTCTTTCTCCAGGTTTACTGAGCTAATGTTACCTTATCCTCGTCTGCTGAGTGCCGACTGTTTATCACAAAGTAACAAGTGCTATTAAGTGTCAGTTATTGTACGATGTTATTGAATCTGGAAAATTACTAATTTGTTACCGCAAATAGTCGTACTGTTACAGCGTTAGGGACTTGGGTTGAGAACCAAAGTGGTTACCACTTCTGCTCTCTATATTGACTGAATTATTCATGGAAATTCGTCAGTTGCGTTTTTACTTCCGTGGTGTCCTTGAGCAAGGCACTGAACTCTTACTACTGGAGGTGCTCCATGTGTCTACCCCCCTCACTCTGAATATCTCTCTATTACTGTGTGTCCATAGGATCCTGTTTGTGGAGGTGTGTATTACGGGCCCAAGTGTGCAAGTTGCATATTTTAAAAGTAACAGTGTTAACCTGGAATTTACTTCTGAGATAATAAAGTACATTAAATAAAAAAAAAATTACAATTATTTTAAACCAATGACATTTATGCCTGGATTTAAGAAAAATCATCTTATTATACTAAACCCACTGCTCAATGACTCTTTTCTAAGTTTTTGTCTTCAAATCTTATAAGCCTGGATTTCTCTGATTTTCCACTTGAAGGCAACATTTATTGAGTGTGTCAGAGGAGCAGGATTGCTGATCTAGCCCCGTTTCAGCATTTTACATCTTGATGACTCAGGTGTTCAGGATGAACTGGCCTGTGATACTGGATCAGCAGGCGGACTCAGGGTACATGAGTACATAATGTTCTCCTGATGGATGCTATTTGTTATGATTGAATCAAATATCTCAGAGAGGGGAATTTGATGCACAAGCACAGATGGATCCAAAGTAGATCCAAAGTAGGGCCAGATGTGATGTTGCTTAACCAATATCCACTCACCTGCTGCTTCTTCACAAAGCACCCTGATAATACACAAGAAGATGTTGACCTCTCTACATTTTTAAATCAGCAATCATGTGATGATGTATCTATAATGTGGGATGATAAGCATGAAAAAAGAAAGTACCAGTAACTAAATATCAGCTGAGTTTAATCTGTTCAAGGCCTGAACTTAATAGGAACAAAGACAAATGTTGAAATAAATAGTAGGGAGCTGATGACGCTGATAAAGGAGATGTTATCTCTATAGATCTGAATGAAATCATGATGACATTGGTGGTAATGAATAAAGACAGCTATGTCTGAGAATATGAGCCTCGTTTGATTATGTGTGGATCTGTTTTGGTGTGCAGAAGAGAAGGCCATTTTATCACGACTGCTATTTATCAGATGAAAAACACACATAACAGAGGGACAAACGGGTGGTGGACTGAACTGGAACATAATGTTTTTACTTTTTTTAATCTCTCATTTTAGTTCAGGCCTTTGATATTTTGAGAGTTATGACTAAGACTGACATAATTACACTCTTGTTTTACCGTCTCTGGAGGAAACGCATAATGATCTGCATTTTATTGCAATTCAAAGGGCTTTCGTATGTTTCTATCAAATTGAATTTCCTGCATGCTTTACCAGTATTTCATCTTTGTTTTTCTCCATATTTTGTTTCATTAAATGGTTAAATTAACTTGAGCTTGTATAGCACTTCTCTAGTCGTACAACTACTTACAGCGCTTTTCACACCACGTGACATTCACCTCTTCACACCACATTCACACGCTGATGGCCGAGGTTGCCATGTAGCGTCCATCAGTATAAACTAATCCGATTCAAACATGTTCACATACTGTGGCAGCTGGGAATCGAACTCCTGGTTGACTCTACCACTGAGCCACTCATTACAGGTCCTGTCTGTCCTCTAACTTGATATACAGCTCTCTTTATCCCTAAATATATTTTACTTTAAATGAAAAACCATTTTGAATTATAAAAATAAACACCATATTTTGATATTAGCCAGAACATTTTTCTTAATTGGAGATGTTTTAGATGAGCTTTGAGTAAACGGTTAACAGCTCTAATATAGAGCATTCTTATCTTTAACACTGTCCTTCATGTTTAGTTAATGCTTCAAGGGTTTGTGTTCACAGCAATCAGCATACCAAGGTGGATGTCTAATCATCTGTTTTATATGCCCCAAACATGACTTGTAAGAGCCACTTGGCTTTGAAGCACATTTTAATAAACTAGATTAATGTTGCTATACCATTTCTATAAATTACTCTTGACACTTGCTGCTAAATGGCATGCAATTAATTTTTAAAAAAACGAACGTGGAAGCAAAAGGGCTCTTTTATAAATTCAAACTTAGAAATAACTGGAGTTACAAGTAGGCAACGTTTGAGTTTACAGCTGCAGCTGCAATGGCAGTTTTGTCTCTAGGACTAGCTTGTGAGGTGGTGTGAGTTTGGGTGGACAGTAGGAGTGGAAGCAGGAATTAGAAAACAGACACCTTAAAATAGATACCTCAGAAAGTGGTCATTTATTTAGAGGCAGTAAAGGGATGAAGCATGTGAGCAATGCTGTTGACAATAGTCTAAAAACCTTTTTTGTGTAGCTTATGAAGGAAATTGAAAAGTCAAAATCAATGTTGTGAGGAACAAGCTGGTGCAAATTAATAGGTTTTAGGTAGTTAACCATCTGTGGCACTGAAAAAAAACACTTGGAAATAACACTGAAGCACTTATATCCTTCTTTGTCACATTTGTTTCCAATATCTAGGTTCTCTCAGCCAACACTATTTACTTCACATTCACCAGCAGTACAAAGGCCAGAGCTAAATAAGATATAAAAACAAGCATGCAAAATGCTAAGGACTCTAATTATGGTGGTGTGATTAAAGTTTTAAATTTACTCATGAAGACCATGCAGGAAATTAATGCAATAAGACAACAACAGAAACACAATATCCAACTAAGTGATGAACAATCTTTGCCTGTCTTTATTAAAGACTATAGTAAACAACATGCTGAACACTTTTGGTATAACTCTGCCAAATGCCTGCCCAACAGAACCTTTCTAATACCCCTCTAAAAGAGAGGGGATAATAGGCTAACTTATAAGGCCAACCATGTTAGCTATATTTCATATAAGTAGTTCTCCTCAAGGTTAGAAAACATATTTCAAGTTATTTCAACATGAAAATAGACACTGATGCTTATACTGTAGAGCCTGTGTTACATTAAGTGGAACTAGAGAGTTAATTGTGCAAATATATAGTTATGAAGTGGAACCATGTTTAGATTGATTTC
Source organism: Labrus bergylta (assembly GCF_963930695.1). Taxonomy (NCBI): domain Eukaryota; kingdom Metazoa; phylum Chordata; class Actinopteri; order Labriformes; family Labridae; genus Labrus; species Labrus bergylta. The sequence continues at coordinate 21,236,861 of NC_089216.1, forward strand.
ATTAATCCAGGTAAACAAACAGATCAATCCCTGCGTGCATTAAGCTACACCCTACACTGGGTGCTTTTTCATTGCTCTTTTAATTGGAAGTTGTCAGGGTGACATTCAGTCATCAGTGATGTATTGTACATGTCTGAACACATCAATCAATCTGTCACATGTTATTTATTGATTTACTCTACTTGCTTGTGTAAATGCATGTTGTCAGGTAGTGCTAGTGTTTTTTAAACCGTGTTGTTGTTTCAGTTTTGAGTATATTGAACAATACTTTCCAGTTTTAGAGATTTATTATAGATTTGGATGTGGAAAGTTCAATGTGCTAAACAATAAATACTGTAAATGCATTATGAGCATGAACAAAACCTAACTGCTCTGCTTTGCTTTCATACTCTGTCAAAAGGATTTGTGTCATTTTTATGTAAATTGATTGTAATTGCAACAAACAACATTCATGACCAGCAGTTCATACTTGAGCTACAACGAGAAGAAAGCTAAAGTTGGCCTGCCACTGCTCCAAATCATGGATAATTTGTTATATTGTTGCATATAGTTACCTCAAGTGTGGTCTGTGTTTACCAAAGGGAACAGACCAACATGTGTGATGCGTGAGGAAAATGCTGCACCAGAGTCTGGAGAAAGACCAAGACCCACCTTTTTAAGCGGTTCCTTAACTGGTCCACACCAGGGTTTTATGACAGCTTTCACACCAGCATGAACAAACTTGGCAAACGGACTCGAGTTTGATTAATCAAAACAAACAGGTTAGGTGTAAAATCCGCCCTATGTACACTGTTTATTCTGGCTCAGCAAAGTTGTATTTTTCCCAGAACAATTACAAAATGTATTTATATTTGTGACTTAAAAGTAAGATTCTGGACCACAGGAATACTTGTTTTGACTGAACTCCAGTTTGATGGACTTCACCATACCATTATAAAGCATTTAGAATAACAATTTCAAAAAATCTTCCTTCAAGTATGTTGCCTCTTCATTGTCAGAGTGTAGTGCCATGGTGATTCCCTGAAATGTAACTCATCTAGCACCTCATTCACTTTGCTGGAACAATACTGGGAGAATAGTGACTTGTTCAGCCAGGATGCGTTTGTTGGTTTTAAGCCAGCAAAAAAAAAAAACACTATAATTTATTCGGAAACATGGAGAGATTGCATTACTCTATGTAACTATAAGAAGCCTTATTTCAGCTGCGTCTGTCTATCTTCACAGTAACAAGGCCTTGTCTGTCGAGTGGATGTATCCGTTTAATGAATTCCATCTGGGTTTCTATTTTTATCCAGTACACAGTTCTGAATACGCACTGATTTCTAAAGTATATCTTGTTAAATTATCACAGCCGTAATGAAAGATTCCCGCTTCTTTTATGTGAAGAGCTCAGGCAATCAGCAAATGAGATTGAGTTCTACTACGCTGATAGAGATGCAATATCATCAAATCAATCTGATGGATTCAATTAAAAAATACCCTGCTTTGCCTTTTCATGTCAAAGTTACAGGCTTGAAGACTTTTTTAATAGAGTTACATACTTAAAAAAAAATAGATTTCTAACAGGGCTTTCAACAGACAAATATCTCCGCTTTCATTGTCCCGACCAAAATCAGTGTCATTAAAGTGATTCTCAAAAGGAAATTGTGCCATTCCTTTTTTTTTTTTTTTTTTTTTGGATTGCTGGAGCCTCGGCTGCACATACATCATCAGAAAAGCTGCTAATCCATCTGGTCCCCTACTGGGTTTAAGCACCTTTCCTGTAGTGAGAACCAGTCCCCGGATCAGTGTCAGAAAGTTTGGTTCAGGGCCAATGTGTGAGGGGATAAATGTTTGTTTGATGTATATACGTATGATGATTAACACAGACATATGATTCACTAGAACCAGAGTTAGAGTAGGATTACTGACGACTCACCGGGGAGTGCTTGCTGTTTTATGTATCTTTGTGTGTGTGTGTGTGTGTGTGTGTGTGTGTGTGTATGTGTGTGTGTGTGTGTGTGTGAATTGTGTGATATTGTGTATTAGCGTACAAATTAGCGTATTGACCAAGATGGCGGCGCGAGCGCATCGCGAGGCCCAGCGTCTCTCTCAGATTTGCAATTTTGCAGTAATTTTATTGTTAATTTCGGGTCTGTTCGCACGGAACAGCCTCGCCTTAACATCCTACACCCGACAGGAACTTTTGGATATCGGAATACACCTCCCTGACGATCTAATCAACAATCTTCGACTCATCCCTGAGATCGCCAAAACACCCGAGGCTACGCACTCTACCCGGCCGGGCGGAAGTGCTCGTAGGCGGCGTCGAGACCGTAAACAAAGTCGCAACGTCTCCCGTTACCCAGCATTTTCCTCGCTAATGTGCGGTCTTTGGTGAACAAAATGGACGAGTTACGACTTCGCATCATCCACAGCAAGAGAATTATGGACTGTAATGTCATGATCTTCACGGAAACATGGCTAAACAACGGAGTTGCTTAGCCATGCTAGATGCTATCAAGCTAGCCGGTCGCCACACACACCGAGCAGACAGAACAGCAGAGGACTCCGGTAAGACCAGAGGAGGAGGGCTGTGCATTTATATTAACAAAGCTTGGTGTACAGACTCTGTCATTATTGGGAGACACTGCTCAGCTAACATTGAGTTTCTCATGGTTAAATGTAGACCTTTCTATCAGCCAAGGGAGCTCAGCTCCACTATTGTAACTGCAGCCTACATCCCCCCTGATGCCGATGCAAAAGCTGCTATGAAGGAACTTTACACCGCTATCAGTAAACAACAGACTGCTCACCCGGAGGCTGCATTTATAGTTGCAGGTGATTTTAATCACTCAAACTTAAAGACAGTGCTCACTAAATTTCACCAGCATGTTTCCTGCAATACAAGAGGAAACAAAACTCTGGACCATGTTTACACAAACATCGCAGGAGCCTACACCACGACCCCCCTCCCCCACCTGGGACAGTCAGACCATCTTTCTTTGTTCCTCATCCCCAAGTACTCCCCACTCATCCAACGTGTGAAGCCATCAGTAACAATGATTTAAGTGTGGCCAGCGGGGACAGACTCTGTACTTCAGGACAAGTTCCATCACACAGACTGGAGTATGTTTGCTTCTCAGGCTACCTTGGGCTGTCACACAGACATTGACACCTACACTTCTTCTGTGCTGGATTATATCAACACCACCATCGACAGTGTTACAACATGGAAGCAGATCACCACGTACCCAAATCAGAAGCCATGGATGAACAAGGAGGTGCGTCTCCTGCTGAAGGCCCGCAACACCGCCTTCAGATCAGATGATGCAATGGCCTACAGCGTATCCAGGGCAAACCTGAGGAGGGGCATCATCAAGGCCAAGCACTGCTACAAGCTGAAGGTTGAGGAACACTTCTCCAACTCCGACCCCAGACGCATGTGGCAGGGCATCCAGGCCATCAGTGACTATAAACCCAGAAACTCCACCCCGATAACCACAGATGTCTCCTTCCTGAACGAGCTAAATCACTTTTATGCTCGTTTCGATAGAGACAACAGAGAGACGCAGACCACGACCAGACCTCCTGCAGACAACCAGCCCCTCTCACTCACCTCCACAGACGTCCACGCTGCACTGAGCCGGATCAACGCTCGAAAGGCTGCTGGTCCAGACGGCACCCCCGGGCGCGTGCTTAGGGCATGTGCGGAGCAGCTCACTGGGGTTTTTACGGACATCTTCAACCTGTCCCTCGCCCAAGCAGCTGTGCCAGCATGCTTCAAAGCCACCTCCATTGTCCCAGTGCCGAAACACTCCAGCCCGACAGGCCTGAACGACTACCGCCCTGTGGCACTCACACCCATCATAATGAAGTGCTTTGAGCGACTGGTCCTAGCACACCTGAAAAACTGCCTCCCACCCACACTGGACCCATTCCAGTTTGCCTACCGCAGCAATAGGAGTACAGAGGATGCAGTCTCCACTGCGCTGCACTCTGTGCTCACTCATCTGGACAATAACAACACATACGCACGAATGCTGTTTGTTGATTTTAGCTCAGCATTCAACTCTGTCATCCCCTCCAAGTTAAACACTAAACTCGGAGACCTGGGCTTCAACACCTCCCTCCGTCACTGGATAATGGACTTTCTGACCAACAGACCCCAGTATGTTAGGTCAGGACACACCTGCTCCACCACCATCACACTCAACACAGGCGTACCACAGGGCTGTGTGCTGAGCCCATTCCTCCGCCCAGCGCATCACAAGGTGTCCACTTCATGCCATTGAGGATGTCCAAAGAAAACGCTGTCTGCGGCGAGCTCATGGCATCCTTAAAGACTCCTCCCACCCTGCCCACAGACCGTTTACCCTCCTGCCCTCCGGCAGGCGCTTCAGAAGCCTCCGGACCAGAACCAGCAGACTGAGGAACAGCTTTTTCCCCAGAGCTGTTTCTCTACTGAACTCTACCCCCCGAACTCTGAACTCTGTCTCTCTCTCTCTCTCCCTCTCTCTCTCCGCACCCTGCTGACCCCCCCCCCCCCCCCCCCCCTTTCCCCTGCATATCACCTCACACCCATCATCCCCCCACCACTCCTCCTGGTCACACACACACATCTCTCATCCACCTGTATTATTGTATTATAGTATGTTCATATTATGTCCATATTCTTTATATTATCTGTAAACTAGTATAGCATGCTCACTGCATCTTAATCTGTATATTATTAGTATAGCATGCTCACTGCACCTTAATCTGTATATTATAATCCTAAGAATACACTTATTTTGTAGCATTACTTACTTATTTATAGCATTTATTTATATTTATTGCATCCCATTAATCCAGCCATCCAGATATACCTAATAATTCACTTTTTTTGTCTACATCTGTAAATTTTGTAATTACTGTACATAGCACAGACTCTTGCACTTTCTGCTTATTTGCACTTCTGGTGAGATGCCAAACCTCATTTCGTTACTCTATACTTGTATATGTGTAATGACAATAAAGTTGAATCTCATCTCATCTCATCTCAAAAGGTATTTGTTTGCTACTCAATCAGAGAAGCTGTAGGTGTGTTACCCCGATATCCAGCATGTTACAACATCCTCTCTGCCATACACCTGAACATGAACACCTATTTTTGCATTCTAGACACATCAACATGCTGCCCCCAGAGACACACACACACACACACACACACACACACACACACACACACACACACACACACACACACACACACACACACACACACACACACACACACACACATCTACTCACAATGCTAACTTCCAACAACTTTTGCTGAACTTCAGCTAACAGAACTCTCTCCATCACAGGCATATCCACATGTACACAAAAACAAAGACATACCCACACACATTTGCTAGGCTGAATGCTAATGTGGCACCAGTCCCACCATGCCAGATCTTCTCAGGAGCAATAATTATGTGTAAGCCAGAGAATAAGGAGTGTTAACCAAGCAGCATGGCATATAAAAACAGATTAAGACTGAAACACCACACTCACTCAGCACCGGAGGTTAGCAGGATACTTGTGTATGAGCTTGATTATTTTGTTGACTTCAAGGCTACCAAACATTCCATTTTTGGACAAATTGTTTATCCTTACTGCTACACACCAAACTTTTACCAGAAGTCATATTTCATATTAATTACTAAAATCGTATCTGTACTCTTGTCAGTGTCAGCCTGGCACTGACATCATCCTTATAGTTCCAGTTTCACTTTTATAATCCATTAAATCAATGCTGGGTATAACTGGACATATTCAGATTTTCAGTGAAAGAGGGAAAGAGAACATGCTGCCAAGCAGAAAGGAGTACGACGCAACCTCGTTAGTGGGGCGGACATCCCAGCAGTTTCTCACAGCATGATTTCAGCATCATAACCCCACCCACTTGCTCACTGTTAATTTTAGTGTTACCTGCTGAGTTGCCACGGGGAAGTTCTGTAGATAGTGAAGTTAAGTTTGCAGTATTATTAATCTTAATAAGCTGATGTTATGGGTTGTGTTCTGTGTTGTCTCTCCCCTCCCTCTCTGTTTCCTTGTGTGGCTGACAGGTTGGTGCTCCGCCCATTTCTGGGGCAGATGGGAGAATTGGAATCACCAGTGTCAATCAGGCTGCATGCAGCAGGAGGATAAAGGCATTGTGGGCAGTGTTTGTTGGAGGAGTTCAGCTCAGGCTGCAGGAGTGCAAGATTATCTAAATATCCATCGGTTTCTCAATCGATTTCCTTTATGTGCATTTAAAGCTTGTTCTCTGTTAATGGTTTTCTTTTTGTAATTAATTCCTTACACTTTAGCTTTTATAACAATTGCTGGTCTCCACCTCTTCAGTCCGGGTATTTATAATTGTTGTTCCCCGCATCCCCTAGCAATACGGGGAACGTTACAGTTGATATGAGGTTTTGGATCTAGCTTTACACCTGTTTATGTCCTTAAATTGCACAGATATATTCTTACGTCCTGTCTGACAGTTAGAGGCGTAGGCTAATATTTAACTGCACTCCTGGCGGTAACAAATGGTAACTACAGAACTAATAAAAATAAATAAAGTTAAGCCTAATTGAACAGGAAGGTATGCTTAAGTATTATCTTACACTCACAGGTACAACAACTACTGTACGAGACCTGGTGCTTTCTCAGTCTCTCTGTTGTGTGGATTATATCAGTAAAGCAGAAAATGAAAACTTTTATTCATACATTTAAAATTGAACATCACAACAGTTTGTCGTCCCCTCTCACAATTGGCCCATGATACTCTTTGTTTAATAGATAGATGTCCGTCTTGGCCAGGACACTCTTGAAAAAGAGATTTTAGAGATCAATCTCAATGAGTTTCTTTCCTGGTTAAATAAAGGATAAAGAAAAAAACTAATCACAAACGAATCTGCTCCAGAGCAGGTTAGGTGTTTAGCATAAGTTACCATGGTGATCTAATCAGTCTTCGTAGTACAGCATGACTAAGTCCTTCCTGTTACATTAAAAACAATCTGGCACTATAGGGGACACTTACAGGACTGGACTATTTCAATGTACTTCCTGCAGGGTGCGTCCGAATTGTAATTTTTTCTTAGGAAGGTTCCTAACTGAGTAAAATGACCTGGAAGCATTTAAGTGGAGGCCATGATAAGAGCCGTTTGAATTCTATAAAAGCTAAGGAAAGGTTGGTCAATGCTTCCTTTATAACCTCCTTTAGCCTAGGATACACTGGACCATCCTTTACCAAAGGAGATGAGATATGACGACCCACAATTCCTTTTGGCCGCAACATTTAAGTCGAGTCGCGCATCCGACTGTTCACGAAAATTAATGATGAGCGTAACACAGATCATGTAAGAGATAAAAGATAAGAGACATTTTGAGCCAGATGTTTTTTTATTCAACATATTTCATTCACTTAAGAAAGCTTTGTGCAGTTGTAAATTTGTATACTTAAAACATTATGTATATGTAGGCAGGGGCGCTTTAGGGGGCCTCAGAGGGCGCAAAAACATTTAACCAAAGCAGCAAACCAAATGTGCAAATTTCGTAATGACAGTAGGAAACCTCCCTAAGGGGGCCCCATGATAGCACTCACTATCAGTGCCCTGCTAAACGCTGGTGGGAATTACCTTTCGCTTAGGGCCCCAACAGACTCTAGAATTGCCACTGTACACACTAGAAGATAATCAGGACAGTTTTGGGCCCGATTCCCCCCTTCTGACCAAAGTCAGCAAAGGTCCGATTATCTTGCCAGATTCTCCTGTTGTGTGAGGTGTGTTAAGAGTAATTTTAACCTCCCGATCGGGACCGCCCCAATTTGAAATCATTATAAAAGTAAAATCCTGTTGTGTGGGGAGAACACCGAGAACACAGGAGCACAGACTCTGAATTGTCACATGGGACCGACCATTAGCCAATAGTGAAGCAAACTGACTGAAGCAGGAAGCACAACACACATTACCATGGCGACGTCAGTAAACAGGAAGCATAAAGTTAGATGGATGAAACAAACCACAATCCAACTGACAAGGAAAGGAGTTGGACCAAAATGTTTTGGATGTACCAGCTAACCGCTAGCCACATTTAGCTTGACCATCATTCTACAATTCTACAATTCACTTAGCAGACGCTTTTATCCAAAGCGACGTACATCAGAGAGTAAGTAAAACACAAGCAAGGATCTAGAAAAAAGGGAACAATGTCAGTAAGAGCAAACGATCAGCTTTGAGTCCGATTGGACACACAGGTGCTGACAGGAAGTGACCAGAGGCAAAGCACAACATAGAGGGCAGTTCTTGAGAGCTCTAATCAGTATAGAAACCATCTTATATCTTATATCATCATCAATAATATGGAGACCATCGTCATTAAGTTAGTAGGTATTCATCATGTTTGTTTACTCTTAAGTCATGTTTGACTGAGCCAGATAACATGTTGTGATTGTTGGGACTCTGTTTGTTGGTGAATGAATCGGTAAAGCCTGGCTCACATTGCAGGATAATAGGGCCGATTTGAGCTCCGATTCTTCCTTCCCGACAATCCCAGGGTCGCTCCCGACTCGAGGCTGCTTGGACCCGATTATCTGCTCAGATTACCTTGTAGTGTGAGCGGTACAAAGATCCAATCTTAACATCCTCGATCTGCCCGGCGATCGTCGGGGACGCCCCGATTTATTTCAAACATGTTTAATATTTAGAATTTAAAATCTTGACGTTTACGTCATGAAAGGGTCCTGCAGAAGTTATGTGTGACTGTAGTCATGGCGACCAGCGGCAGGACACAACCCAGCGTCTTGTTTTTTTTTGTTTTTGGTGCAGGTCATCAGTGCAGCACTTTTATGAAACTTGTCTCCATATATCTACGATTGTATCTACTTTTCTGTATCCTACAACAGCTTCCACTTCCTTCTCTTTCACCAACTGCCGTCCGTTGTTTTTTTTAAATGAAACTTATTAACAATTGTCAACGCTCCGTCCTGATTTCACTCGTACAGTGTGAGCTCTCCGGCCGTGTCCGACAATCGAGTCGTACAGTGTGAGCTGACATGCCACCCCGACTTTCATACAATCAGGGAAAAATCATACAGTTTGAGCCAGGATTTAGTGTGTGGTGTGCTGAGTTGGTCGTCTTGTTGCACACCACACACTATGAAAACAAAACTGTTAATCTGGCATGATATGTCGTCATGTGTGGGCTCTCTCACATTTTCAAAATTGTTTTTGAGATTTAAAAATATTTTAGTGTGTGCCAGGCTGAAGATTTTTACATTGTACATTTGACCAGAACACATGTCCAGCAGCTGTTTATCTTCTTAGTTGTGGCGTCATGGCAACAACAGTTTGAACAAAAAAAGCAGTGAGTTCTAGAACGCTGTCCTCATTGTGACAACATAGACCCGCATTTTAAACCCTCTCTGCCTTCAGCCAGCCTGCTCATTTGTGCCTAGAGAGTGATCGTGTTGGAGTATTTTTGAGTCTGTTGTTCAAGTTAAACCATTTTGAAAGTTTTTGTCAGTGTATTTCCAAATGATCTTCTTCTGTTTTGGATACACTTCAATTGAATGTCCATGGAGTTCATTGAAGGTAGCCGAGGCGTCTACAGACCCATCAGGGTTTTGTTTGACACTCCCATCTATGAACAATCACTGCAACTCTGCTGGCACATCCAGTCATATAAGATCAAAATCGTAATGGTGGCTGAATTCGGTAACACTTTATATTAAGGTATACCTATTCACCATTAATTAGTTGCTTATTAGCATGCAAATTAGTAACATATTGGCTCTTAATTAGTCACTATTAAGTAGTTATTAATGCCTTATTCTGCATGGCCTTATTATACAACCAGTAAGCCATTAACTAAGAGTTTTCCCTCAATAACCTCAGAATTATTGCTTATTAGTAGTCAGTAAGGAAGTTGTTGTATATGAGTTACGATCTCAATATGCTTTGCTTAGTATGGACTTTATAAGGTGGTAGTACCACAAGAATAGTTATTCTCCCTTAATAACACTTAATTAATATGGTCTGTTCTTACATAAGAAAACAGAAAACTACAAGTGTTAATAGTGTCCAAATAACTCTAAATTAAATCTTTGTCACTTAGAATATGTTCCCCATACTAAAGTGACATCTTGATCTTTACTAATTCACTAGTAGTTGAACACTTATTAACCAACACCTAATCTAAAGTTGCCTCCTTTTCACACTTCGTTAATATATTATAGTACATAACTACTGCAATGAACAAGTGATGGGTTACACCTTTGAAAAAAATGGATATATCTATAGGTTCCCCCTCATTCAGTTGTAGAATAACAAAGACAACACAAGTACAAATACCTCATTTATTAAACCACTGGTTCAGGTTTTCCCAAGGCTGACAACAAATACTGCCTGAACTTGCTGTGTAGTTTAACTTACAGGTAATGGGGTCTGCCTGAAAATTCAAACACTGACAAGTATCAGTGTATATAAACATGTCATACAATATGGTATCAAATGTATAAGCAGGTCATACTGTATGATAATACAGGTACACTATTGTTGAAAATCTGTGTGATCTTTTAACCAAAATCTGCCTGCTTACAAAAAACAGCACAATATAAAATACTGCACAATATTAAGTACAAAAATAAAAGAAATTGCACAATATAAAACCTGCACAGCTCAATATGAACTTGCTCTTTATCAGCTAAACTATACTTGTCAAAGCTTAGAACAAATGTACTGAACTGTACAAACATTGCACTTTCACAGCCTAAACTTGCTCTATAATTACTGCATCAGGTGATTTATTTCCCCTGTGCACTAACAAGGATAAAACAAAATCTGCACAGGTTAATATTCCCCTTTCCAATACAATACAACAGATTTTTAACTGAACAAAGCAACTCACTTAGGTTTTAATATTTCATCAACAAGGGGAGGAGTTGGCCTTTGGTCTTCATGTCCTCTAGAATGCTCTTCTTCTCAGGGGTAATGTGGGTTGCACACCTCTTGGCAAAGGACTGCAGGGTCTCAGTTGCAGGATCATACTTCAGGGTCTTGAAGGTTTCAGGATCCACGATGTTGAGCTCTGCAATTGCAGCAGTCATCTTGATGGTTCCCTGGTCCACGCCATTGATTCTGAAGGCTTCAGTCATGGTGCGGACTTTGCTGAAGCTTTTCAAGACTTTTTTATATCTGCTGATAACCTCAGCTGGCCCTTTCACTGAAAAATATATGAAACAAAAACAAAAGAACACGAGAAATGAGCACAAACAACGGCTTAAGGTCAGCTGAAATTGCTCAAACTGGTCACTTCTTTTTTGTTAAAAGTATGAAGCATATTCTAGGAATGGAACCATCTGCTCATCTCCTGATATGATTCCACGCACAATATGTGGTTCAGAATTCAATACAAAAATGATACTCTGTAAGATCCGTTTAGTTTGCAAGTCTTACGGTTCAGAATTATGTTTACTTCTGAGAGACAAATCTTTCTAGCAATACATTTGATGTTGAATAATAATAAGTGTGAATGCTGCAAAATAAAATGGAGCTTTATTCTTGATGAAAGCCACATTTTTGACTTTAGACATTTAATTTTTATTTATCATCAAATTCCTAGTATATTCAAAATCTAGAACTGAAGATCTGTATTTTTGCCTCATAATTACTTCAGAACATATTTTTAACAGCTCTTCCAACGCTTTTATTAATAATTACTTTTCATGACCACTTGTTGCTAACAAGGCAGGTGGTTCAAGTTATGCCATTCTTACCTCTCACATGAGCTTTTCCAGGCACAGCCACAGTTGCAGATGCAGGTGGCTGTGTCCAACGTGTCTTCCGTCTTTGGATGACAACATCACTGTCCAAAGACTCACTGATGTTTATAGAAGATGGGGGAATGACGTCATCTTCATCCATGTTGCCATCGTCATTCTCGTCGTCGTCCTCCAAAGTAAATACTTTTGGTTGAGCTTTGATCAAATAGAGGATAGATGAGACAAAGATCAGATTGTTATGAAGATATATCACACCTTTCATGACAATTACATTACATTTTGCAGATACAAGTTGCTCCCAAACCACTCACATGATTTCTTCTATCCCATGATTTGCTCACGCAAGAAATTGCGCTCTTGCTCAAGTATTGAGTGAGTGAGTGAGTGAGTGTGTAAGAGAGAGAGAGAGAGAGAGAGAGAGAGAATTACATGCATGCAACAAAGGTAGTGGACCAGATGTGGTGTGTGCCTTAACTTGATTTGTAAGCACATGCTAGAAAATTAGAAATCATTAACTGATCCAATGCTGCTTATGCTGCTGCAACTTGGAGCAGAGCTTCCTTTATCTTCAGGACCTACAGTATGGCATAGGTACAACAAAATCAACATATGAATAGAGCACTTTAAATGTTTAAACACATTTGGACAAGCTAATTATTTAAGTATTAAAGTTACTTGAAAGTTGACAAAGAAAAATGTACCATCCAGGTCATCGAGTCATCTTTAGGGACTTTTAGGGACATTTTCTTCTTGGCCTTAGGCTGTAAAAATATAAATAAATTCATGTCACTATAACCGGCAAAATGTAACTTAAATAATCTACTCAAGATTCAAAAGCTCTTCTTGTTCCAATGACTGCATAGTGCATAATTTATTTTTCATGACAAAATGTGGTTCATACTAAAGCATTACATGTGCACCTACATTCACATTTTATGTTTATGTTACTGTTTCTTTCCTACTATTCACCCAGCTCACGTGCACAGTCATGCACTCAACATTACATTTGCTAATTAGCCTACACACTGCAGATAAACAGGAGGGTTTACTACTCTTTAACTATGTAAACGGCCCGGGGACGGGTGTTATGATGTGCTTACAAAACTCAGGGGGAGTTTCAATTAACAGGCTAGTGCTTAACTTTCCATATTTGTTAAACGAATTTCCCTCTTCACTCTCCAAGCGGTGAATGAAACGGTAAATAGCCACCTTCTCCGGATCTGTGACGTGACTGGTGGCTCCCTTTGGATGATTGGATGAGGATGTCACATGACATGATTGGTCACTCACTCACTCACTCAATACTGTCAAATCATAATCTTTTTTGTATCCTGCTCTCATTTTTATTTTCAAGGATCAATCTCCAAAGTGGAGTTCCAAGAAGCCAAGAAAAAATAATAAAGGATCTTGAGCAAGAGCGTCAACTCATAACAAGTGTTATCTCAAGACACTTTACAAAAAGCAGGTAAAATACCTTTCTCTTTGTAAGGTATTTTACATTGATCGCCAAGGGGAATGATTTCTTCGTTGATAAAAAACTCAATGGTCTCCTCCTCCCAGTCTTCCACATTGCTACATCACATTGCTAAAAGTAAGTTAAATATAACTTACTTTTATCTACAAACCAAATAGACTATCAGCATAAGGCAGGATTGGTAACCTTTTAAATGTTGCATGTCAATTTACAATATCTATCGGCTTTTTTAGTGCGCTGTTTTTCACTGCTGCTCCACGTCTCCCGTTGCTAAAACACATTCTACAATACTGAAACATACAGAACTTTTAGTCTATTATAATATTGGATATATTAGGCTATGCATTTTAATAAAAACACTGCAAAAAAAGAGATAAACACTGATGCTCCTCCTCCTCTCTGAAACTGGGTTTGTTTCCCCAACATAGAGGAAATCATTGTGACCAACACACACACGCACGCCAAAAACAACAACAACAACAACAAAAATACGGCTATCTATGGGCATGACAAACTATATAGCCCACAAAAAGAACTGCAGAAATCCATAACAGATGCAGCGGCAAACAAACAAACAGATGAACAAATCAACGATCGGCACCTTGGACAGCGCCGCGGCATGTAACTTAGACTTAGACTTAGACTTTCTTTATTGTCATTCAAACTTGTACTTTACAGTGCAGATAAGAACAAAATTTCGTTGCATTTGGCTCATTGTAGTGCAGGATAAAACAGCAGCAAGTATTTACATAAATACAATTATAAAAATAAACGTAATGCACATACCTGCAGCAAAAGTGCTCAACCTTTACGGTGCACTTCCCACTCACAGGGCGCTTGCACCCCTTGCAGGACAATGGTCATATTTTTCCTGCAGTAAGTGTTTGTCTGACAATGCCTCCTTCTCAGCTCTTGTGGATGCTGTGGCTCCATGGGCATTGACGTCAGACTGGCCTTGACAAACAGGTAAATAAGAACAGGTCGGAAATATACTTGGGCCCAGGTATCGTCTATTAGTGGGAAACACTGGAGATTAAATATTCTCAAACAGGTTGTTGGTATAAAGTTGTCATTTTTATTGTGCTGCACTTTTTTTTTGATTTGGGTAAATGTCAGTGTTGTTTGCCTGTTCTAGCGCTAGCCCTTAGTAGTCCTATAGTGTGGCTGCCAACAGTCAATAATAAATAACCTCCTACGTAAAATGTGTGTAGAAATAGGCCTACAGTGTATTTTAACATCTACCATAATGGTGGTACTTGGAGAGCCAGATATTTTCGGAGATGGTACGCAGTCTAAAAAGTTTGACAACCACTGTACTAGTGAATTAGTAAAGCTCAAGATGTCACTTTAGTATGGGGAACATATTCTAAGTAACAAAGACTTAATTTAGAGTTATTTGGACACTATTAACACTTGTAGTTTTCTGTTTTCTTATGTAAGAACAGACCATATTCATTAAGTTTTATTAAGGGAGAATAACTATTCTTGTGGTACTACCACCTTATAAAGTCCATACTAAGCAAAGCATATTGAGATCGTAATTCATATACAACAACTTCCTTACTTACTACTAATAAGCAATAATTCTGAGGTTATTAATGGAAAACTCTTAGTTAATGGCTTACTGGTTGTATAATAAGGCAATGCAGAATAAGGCATTAATAAGTACTTAACATTGACTAATTAAGAGCCAATATGTTACTAATTTGCATACTAATAAGCAACTAATTAATGGTGAATAGGTGTACCTTAATATAAAGTGTTACCCTGAATTCTTCCATCTTCAGAAGAACGAGCTCCCGGCTGAGGTTACTGTGGAAGATCTCACAGACCTACTGGTGATGGAGAGCGAGAAGTCTCTCAGACTGCAACTCTGGGACTCTGAGTTGGAGGATTTTAATGATGTGGACGTCAAGCCTCTGCTCAAGCTGGTGTGGGAGGTGAACACCAGCTTGCAGGTAAGAGATGTGGAGTTTGAAGCAAAAAGATTGCTCAACTTACCAGAGAAGATGCCACCGTCCTTTCGACACACCTAGGATCATCAGCCAGGCGCATGAATACTTCAGGATCCTAGCAGAACAACAACATGAGGTTCACATTTCCAAAGAGTTGGGCCCACAAGGGATGGTGATGGATGTCGTTCCATAGTCCTGCAGGACTTATGGGTTCCTCCAAAAACCACCTCCCGGGAAATGCCCTCCCAGCAGCTCAGTAAGATGGCTGTTGGAATAACAAAGGCTGTCCACTGCTCTGTCTACCAATGAGGGACAACATGGTCCTCTCTATTACAGGGAAGGTGAGACAGATTTACACTCCAGACATCCTAAAGAAGACGAAGAACTGCTTTGAAGCACAGTTGTTGAACACCATCACTGATGTTGTAGTTGGGCACATCTGTGGGTTGTTTGAGGCTCAAACTCAAACGGACATACCTGCCAATGAACACCCAGCCAACACGGCTGTTCAGGGTTCAGAGTTTAACTGCCAGGCTATACCAAGCCCTTCAACTCCAGTAACCCTGCCAACTGAGCCATCACTTGTCGCTCCAGTGCTGGAGGGTGAGGTTATGAATGAAGAGCCCAGCAGTGAACCAGACTCTGTAGCTGTACAAGCTCCAGTACCATCTGTAACCCTGCCTCCTTGCGTCAGTCCTGGAGGGTAAGGTGATGGATGTTCAACCCGACGAGGAACCAGCCTTGTCCTCTTATTCTTCACCTCTGACTACCGCTGAACTTCCTGTGGACGTTTGCATGGATAAGATGATGTTCTGTCCCCTAACCCTGCCAGCTGAAGCTTCAGTTAGTGCTCGTGTGCTGGAAGGTGAATCAGACTGAACTCCAAAACCTACCTCAACCCTGCAGGCTGACCGCATTATCCATGCTTCATTCCTGAAGGGTGATGTTTTAAATAAGCAGTCCAGTGCAGATCAAGAACTTGCTGAGTTGCATGCTCAATCACCTTTGGTGAGCAGCAAGCAGCACCCGAGCAGAGCAGCGAGCAGCACCCGAGCAGAGCAGCGAGCAGCTCCCGAGCACAGCAGCGAGCATCACCCGAGCAAAGCAGCGAGCAGCACCCGAGCAGCGAACTACGGGTGAGCGTATTGCATCATTTTCTGTTCTGTTCTCCTCTGTACTGTGTTACTGTGTACCTACTCTTAGCTTAGCTTAGCAGTTAGCTTTATAATGGCTTCTGACACGTCTCTCCCTCACGTGTCAGATGTTAAGTTACTCCTCGTCCTCTTTTAGTGATAATGATACATGTAAGAAATGTAGTTCATTTTCAGCTTTGGAGGCGAGGGTGTCTGAGTTAGAGAGACGGCTCCGCACCATTGAGTCAGAGTCATCGTATGCAGCAGTAGTTAGCCAGCCACCTGTAGCCGGTGTGGGCCGACATAGCTTGGCTTCCCCCCCGGTAGCTCGTGAGCAGCCGGGAGGCAGTGGCTGGGTTACTGTCTGAGGGAAGCATAGTCAAAAATCGAAGCACACGGTTCCCCACCAACCACTTCACATTTCAAACAAATTTTCCCCACTCAGCGACACACCCACTGAGAATAAAACTCTGATTATTGGAGACTCCATAGTCCGAAACGTGAAGCTAGCGAAGTCAGCGGGCATAGTTAGGTGTATACCCGGGGCCAGAGCGGGCAACATCGCATCTCATTTAAAGTTGCTGACAAAGACTAAAGGTAGATTTGATACAATCGTAATTCATGTCGGCACTAATGACTCCCGACTACGCCAGTCGGAAGTCACTAAGGTTAATGTGGAGTCGGTGTGTACTTTTGCTAAGACAATGTCGGACTCCGTAGTGTTCTCTGGACCCCTCCCAAATCAGACTAGTGATGACATGTATAGTCGCATGTCATCACTGAACCGCTGGCTGTCGAGGTGGTGTCCAGCACACGATGTGGGCTTCATAGATAACTGGCAGTCTTTTTGGGGAAAATCTGGTCTGCTAGCTAGAGACGGCATCCATCCCACTTTGGACGGTGCAGCTCTATTATCTAGAAACATAGCAGAGGTTATTAGTCCAAAACCTTGACAACAAGACAGAGTTCAGACCAGGAAGCAGAGCTGCAGTCTTACACCCTTCTCTGCGCCTCCCTTAGATCTGTCTCCCAGTCACTATAGCTGTAACTCTAAATCGAACTGTAGTTATACTATGTGAATGATCTGATATCAGATCAGCATATTGATTTACTTTTTTTGACTGAAACCTGGCTGTGTCAAGATGAATATGTTAATTTGAATGAATTCACTCCTCCCAGTCATTTTTGTACTCATAGTCCTCGAGACACCGGACGAGGTGGTGGAGTAGCAGCTATTTTTAATTCTGGACTTCCAGTTAACCCTCGACCAAAACTGAATTTTTCTTCTTTTGAAAACCTTGTTCTTAGTTTTTCACATCCAGTCTCAAGGACCTTTCAGCCAGTTCTAGTTGTTGTAGTTTACCGCCCTCCTGGCCCTTACTCTGAGTTTCTATCTGAATTTGCAGAATTTTTATCAGATTCAGTCCTTAGCAGTGATAGAATAATTGTTGTAGGTGACTTCAATATCCATGTGGATGTTGATAATGATAGCCTGAGCATAGCTTTCATGTCACTATTAGACTCTATTGGTTTCACCCAGGGTGTAAACGAACTTACTCATCGTTTTAACCACACCCTGGATCTTGTTTTAGCTTATGGAATTGAAATCCATAACCTTACTGTTTTTCTAGAAAATCCTCTGCTGTCAGACCATTTTTTTATTACATTCGATTTTGTCCTACCAGAATTACCTCTGCCTGGAAGAGGTGTGCTCTCTAGAAGTTTGTCGGATAGTGCTGTTGCTAGATTTAAGGAAGCTATTTCAGCTGTTTTTGATTCAGTACCGTGTTTCAACCCAGTTGGAAACTCTTATGATAGCTTTAGTCCCTCTCAGCTAGATCAGTTTGTTAATAGTGCAGTGGATTCGCTGAGAGTTACTCTGGATTCGATTGCTCCCCTGAAACAAAAGGTTGTCAAGCAGCGGAGAGTGGCTCCATGGTTCAACTCAGAAACCCGTACTCTAAAACAATCGTCGCAGAATTTTGAAAGAATATGGCGCTCGACCAAAACGGTAGAATCTCGTTTTTTCTGGCAGGATAGTGATAGAAGATATATGAAGGCTCTACGTCACGCCTGAGCTGCCTACTACTCCTCTCTAATTGAGGAAAACAAAGGCAATCCTAGATACCTTTTCAGCACTGTAGCCAGGCTGACAGAGAGTCATGGCTCCATTGAGCCTTGTATTCCTTTAGCCCTCAGCAGTAATGACTTCCTGAGCTTTTTCAACAACAAAGTTCTAGACATCAGAGACAAAATTGGTAACGTCCTGCCCTTACCTGGTGCGGATACGGCAGAGACAGTTCCAGGACCAGATATTAGTCTCGACTGTTTTTCTCCAATCGACCTTTGAGCTATATTCCATTTTTTCTGCGTCGAAACCGTCAACCTGTATTTTGGACCCAATCCCAACCAAGCTGTTTAAGGAAGTCTTTCCCTTAGTTAGCAACTCTATATTAGATATGATCAATTCGTCTTTACTAGCAGGCTATGTACCCCAGGCATTTAAAGTAGCGGTAATCAAACCTCTACTTAAATAGCCTACTCTGGACTCAGGAACTCTGGCTAACTACAGGCCTATATCCAACCTTCCTTTTTTCTCGAAGATCCTGGAGAAGGATTTAGAGGATTTAGAGTCCACCATAGCACTGAGACTGCACTAGTTAGAGTTACAAACGATCTACTTCTAGCCTCAGACAGGGGACTTCTGTTTGTGCTCGTCTTGTTAGATCTTAGTGCTGCTTTTGACACCATTTACCATCTGATCCTGTTGTACAGACAGGAGCATTTGCTTGTAATTACAGGGACTGCTTTAAGTTGGTTTGAACCCTACTTATCAGACCGATCTCAGTTTGTACATGTTAATGATGAGTCCTCTATGCACACTAAAGTTTGCCATGGAGTCCCACAAGGTTCAGTGCTTGGACCAATTCTCTTTACATTATATATGCTTCCTCTGGGAAATATTATGAGGAAACACTTTATACAGTTTCACTGTTATGCAGATGCTACTCAGCTTTATGTATCAATGAAGCCCGATGGCACCAGTCAGTTATGTCAGCTAGAAACGTGCCTTAAGGACGTTAGGACCTGGATGACCAGAAATGTTTTGCTACTTAACTCAGACAAGACTGAAGTTATTGTGCTAGGCCCTAAGAACTTTTCTAGTGATTTGACTGTCCTTAGTGACATCAGCCTGGCATCTAGCACCACTGTTAGGAATCTAGGAATTCTTTTTGATCAAGATATGTCTTTTAGCTCTCACATCAGTCAAGTTTCAAGAACAGCCTATTTTCCCCTTCGTAATATACCCAAGATCAGGAATATCCTGTCGCAAAATGATGCAGAAAAACTACCGTATTTTCCGCACTATAAGGCGCACCGGATTATAAGGCGCACCTTCAATGAATGGCCTATTTTAGAACTGTTTTCATATATAGGGCGCACCGGATTATAAGGCGCATAGAATAGAACGTGTTTACAACTGAACAAGGCTGGGAGATATTGTGAATATATAAATATAAATACATATAAAACGTAACGTATAAAACTACAAAAACAAAAGTACATAAGACGATTTCCCCAAATAATAAATTATTTCTTTGACGTTTCTCTTAACTCTCAAAACGTAGTTTTATACGTAGTGCATTCACAATAACTCAACGTTGTTCAAACGTTAATGTGCATATTCACAATATCTCCCAGCCTTGTTCAGTTGTAAACACGTAAAAGAAACACAGTCTGATACCGCTAATTCAAACGTTAGTGCAGGGCTGCCCAAACAGTCGATCGCGATCGACAGGTAGATCGCTGACTGATTCTCAGTCGATCGCGAGATGTTTTGTCAATATAAAATACAATTGTAAAATAGAAAAGTGATTTCAATTTCATCTCATTGCACTGTTTCCCACACACGATACCTGTGTTGGGAGCCCAAGTATACTTCCGACCTGTGTGTATTTAATTTTTCATTTATTCATGAAATTGCTGCGTGCATGAGAGAGCGAGCGGCGTGCATGCGAGCATGCGCAATGACGTGCAGGTAAAACCGGGGGGGTAAATGTTTTACCAAAAAGTCATATATAGAAACTATGCTACGAGTATTAAGCGCATTTGATGAAGCTGCAGCTACTTTTCTCTGCTCCTCTCTGCTGTCATGACTGTGAGCATCGCGGGGGACGAGACACACCAACAAACAGCGCAAACGCGCACACGCACACACACACACACACACACACACACACACTTGCACTGGAGCGCCAGCCACCACGCGAACCTTTTTACTTTTTACTTTTAGTGCTACAGCACACAGTTGATCCGTGATCTTTACGGACCGAGGTGGGAACACACGTGACCCGGTCAAACAGTTCGTTGGACTTTACTCCGTTCACTCTCACCGTGTCTGCAGCTAATTTAACAAAAGCAAAATCATCTCACAGCAGCCTGCTGTAGTCTGCATTATTTTTTACAGAACTCTCATTTATTATTTTCTGTTTGTTGTGTGAGTATTAAATGCATTTGTAGGCTGTTGGTAAAGGCTATGGCTCACTATGTGGACTGGTAGATCTCGGCAGACTGGTAACTTTAAAAGTAGATCTTGGTTCAAAAAAGGTTGGGCACCCCTGCGTTAGTGCATAACTCAACATTGTTCAGTTACGTATAACAGGTAAAGCTCACTTTTTCAGTTCATTCCCCGTCCACGAATCCCTCGAATTCTTCTTCTTCAGTGTCCGAATTGAACAGTTGGGCGAGTACGGCATCCAACATGCCCGGCTCCCTCTCGTCATTATCCGAGTCAGTGTCGCTGAGCGCCGTGTACAACCAGTATGGATCAACCAATTAACCAATTGATCCATATATAAGGCGCTCCAGATTATAAGGCGCACTGTCGTTTTTTGAGAAAATTAAAGGCTTTTAAGTGCGCCTTATAGTGCGGAAAATACGGTAGTTCATGCATTTGTTACCTCCAGACTGGATTATTGTAACTCTCTTTTGTCAGGGTGCTCTGGCAAATCTCTACAGACTCTTAAACTGGTCCAGAACACTGCAGCTTGTGTACTGACCAGAACCAGGAAATGGGACCACATCACTCCTGTCCTGGCTTCTCTGCACAGTCTAGAATAGAATTCAAGATCCTTCTTCTCACCTACAAAGCTCTAAATGGCCAGGCACCATCTTACCTGAAGGAGCTACTAGTGCCGTACTGTCCCTCGAGAGCGTTGCGGTCCCGGAGTGCAGGCCTGCTGGTGGTACCTACAGTCTCCAGGTGTACTATGGGGGGTAAAGCCTTCAGTTATCGGGCTCCTCTCCTCTGGAACCGCCTTCCAGCCGGGGTCTGGGAGGCAGACACAGTCTGTATTTTTAAGAATAGACTTAAAACTTTCCTTTTTGATAAATCTTATAGTTAGTGCTGGTGTAGACCAGCTCTTAGTTATGCTGCTATAGGCTTAGACTACAGGGGAAACTGGCACCTTGAGCTCCTCTCTCTCTCTCTCTCTCTCTCTCTCTGTGTGTGCATATACAGTACATCATATTACTGCATGTATCTATCTGTAAATCTCAGTCACTAACCACCTACTTTCCTGAGAGCTCTTGAGCTCTCTTAGGCTCCTCAAGATCGTTGGTTGACGGCCTGCCAGAACAATATGCCAATATGAGAGACCATCAAGACAGGGACGGATGCTGCTTGTCAAGAGGCAAGGCAGGCAACCACTTAAGGCCCCAGGCCAGTAGGGGACCCCCCAGTTCTTAACCAGCAGTGACTCAAAATGTGCAAAGTTTGCATTAACAGTAGACAACCTCCCTAAGGGGGCCCCATGATAGCACTAACTAGCATTGCCCTGCTAAACGCTGGTGGGAATTACCTTTTGCTTAGGGCACCAACAGACTCTAGAATCGCCGCTGTATGTAGGCTAGGCTAGCTTATATCATGAATTTAACAATTAATTTCATAAAATCATATTTATTTTGATGTTGATTTA
Source organism: Labrus bergylta (assembly GCF_963930695.1). Taxonomy (NCBI): domain Eukaryota; kingdom Metazoa; phylum Chordata; class Actinopteri; order Labriformes; family Labridae; genus Labrus; species Labrus bergylta. The sequence goes on from NC_089216.1 coordinate 21,259,171, forward strand.
TGAGTGGACAGGAAGCTGATGGTTTCACTTTTGTTACTCGTAGCCTGGTAGCCTATATTCCTTTTATTTCACTTTGTGGTAATTAGGATTATTTCACTGGTAAGAAGGCACAGGGGAAAGCTTTTTAGATGATCTTTTTGTAGTCCATTTTCTGAACATTGTAGTTTCACCACGGCAGACCCACGTCATTAACCTCTGCCGGCCCGTCACATTTAATTACGTGGCCTCGTGGAAATGTGGTCGGATTGTCAGAACAACGTGAAAGGAGATAGGAGGGACAATTGGGATGCACTCTTAGTCCTGGTTTGGGACTCTGATTCATCTTTAAACAGAGGAGGATTTGCCTCCCACAAGCCCATCATCTGCGCTGCTCAGTATGACAGCTGTGCTGTGTGTGTTTTAATGTGTGTGTGTGTGTGTGTGTGTGTGTGTGTGTGTGTGTGTGTGTGTGTGTGTGTGTGTGTGTGTGTGTGTGTGTGTGTGTGTGTGTGTGCCTGTGCACTTTTTTTAATTTAGCAGGTTTGAGGAGAACAAGCTGACATAGTGGCCTAGGAGTCCTGCAGACTGATTGAATTATGTGTGAGAGAAATTTTTCTTTTTCTCCCTCACTGTCCTGCTTTCTATCGTTTTTTCCCCTGGTCATCAAGTACACACACTAAGCCTTTAACATTGTTAAAATGTGTACTGATTATATAATAATGAATGCCTATCTAAAGTATTAACATGACAATGAGCAGTTTGTATTTTTAAGCTCAATAACTCTCCAGAAATTTAAATATTGCATGAGTGAATATTTTTGCGATTCTGTTTTGCCAAGTATTTGGGAGAAAAAACATGTTACCCCGGTGTATTTTTTGTTTAAGTGTGAGCAATATTCTCTTTAAATAGAACATGTACATGCATCTACACATACAACCTTAAACTGGACCAAAAAAAAGTGGGTCTACACAACTATGAGAAGCTGTTGCACAGGCAGACACACAGTTCACATGCTCAGCTCACATTACACGCTTCTTGCTGCAATTCAAGCTGGCTGTAAGGTTGAATGGATGCACGATTTGAGTCCTGTCTTCTAAGTCCATAGAGGCAGTGAATGGGAATTGATGGATTTATGTTTCATGACATGCTTTACTGGCATAGTGCCCTTTCCAGTCACCCTGGCTCATCTATGGTTTATAACACACATTTGATCCTATTTGTCAGAGCTGACAGCCTCGTATAATTCACCAACTCCCTCGTATACGTCTTTGTTTCTCTTTCATTCTTCCTTTTCTGTCTGCTTGGATGATTCTAATACCTCTCTTTCTGTGTCTCCTTGTATGTCTTTATCCCTCTCTTACTTTCTCCTTCATGCATCTTGCCACTCTGTATCCCCTGGCTAAGGAGGTGTTCAACCGTTACTGCCTGGCAGTGTGGCAGATGTCTAAAACAGGACCACTCTGATTTTGGCTTGTTTGCCCTTACTACTCCAAATGCTGAAAGAAAAACTTTGCTCCATTCTTACAGATGAAGAGGCCAGTCTCTATTCTGGTCTCTATTAATGAGGGTTAAACACTTGCTTCAGGCACATTACCACCCTTACAATTGTTGATTTGGGTAATAAAGGTCGTTAACTCTTAAAGTGGAATTTAAATTAAGTTGAATGAAGAAACATATGAAGGCCAGCCTTTCGTGGGCTGGGTAGGTTTTTGCTCACAACCCCTTTGTTTATTTGTTTTGAAACTGAAGCTGGCCTTGGCATCATTTAAAAGTCTTTGGGTGGACCTTTGTAAAATGTCAAATCAGCACAATCTATTTTTAGTGTGATGGATTTGAAACCTGAAATTGTATACATCCAGGGGAATGCTACTAGTGGAGGTTTTGTAAACCTTTTAGAGCATGCATCTGGAGCCATTAAACATATAAGGCCTTGTGTCCACCTAGTGTTTTTTCGGGCAGTAAAGCTCTGGCTGTGCCCTCGGGAGTGCTAGCATGAAGCGTTTGTGCGCTGAGAAGAAAAGCGCTGCACATCCCTCCTGTCAACAGTCTGTTTACAACGGCCGCTCTATGACCGACACTGCTCCGTTACTTTTTACTGTATGTTTTTTTATTTTATATTGTTTATTTCCCAATCAGACACGGAGCAAAGAGGAAGTGAGTTAGAGACACGATCCTTCGGCGGTAAAACTAAAGGGAATATTATACATTTGGAAAAGAGCGCAGGTGATGTCAACAGCGCTTTTCTGAAAAGTTGAACATTTTTCAACTTGAGCGCATAATCTCTCCTCATTAAAAACAATTGAAAACAGATGCTGGTACTCAGAAAAAAAAACCTAGGTTTAAAATGTAGGGATTTTGTTAAAATCTCCACATTCAGCTGATGGGATTCACTTTCCATAGTTTACACTCTATAGTGTTTAAGAAATCATGTTAGTAATGTTTTGGCCGAAAGGGTATGACAACATATCCTGTAATAGAAATGTAAATGATTTTATCCAGGATCTTGCCCCCAAACTGTGTTGCCAGAGCTGAACTTCTCCCTCACCTCCACAGTCCAATAACTATCCACAACACTGCAAGTAATGTAAAACAGTTATCTCATGCTCCATCCATTCCGGAGTGAGAAAATCCACCATTTATAAATAAAGTATTTGTCTTTGCTTTCTGAGTTGACTGTCATCCCACCTGCTTCAAATTCAGCTGTAAGTGCACTCAGATGATCAGATGAGAGGTTCAGTGCTGAGGTCACAAACTAGACCCTCGTCACCCCGCTGCTGTGCAATAGAATCACCACCAGAATTGGTGACAAGGCGCAGCCATGAAAGAGCTCAGTAGTCATTGAGAGTGCTCTCAACCTACTGCTGAGGAAACAGCTTTCTCTCCACTTGCACAAGGACCAGATGGCTTGGAGCACAGCCCCAGAGTCTCATACTTACTCATCCACAAAATCCCACTGATTTGGCCTGGAAACATTTGACTCCACATGTCACTTGAGGATAACACTTACTGTCATTGGATACACCTTCAGTCTAATATGATCTATACCAGAGCTCTGCCACAAACCATTTACGATGCTCATCATTTTTCTGTTTTGCTGACACAATTCATCTTGTAAGTCACCTACGCTGCATGCTACAGAAACTATCCAAAAGTCACAAAAACAAATGTGTGTTCATAAACTGTTGTGCATTACATTTGAATATATTTTGCTTACTTTACTTATGTTAAAGTAAACTAACTCTTTAAATAATTGTTGGACATGGACCTGGGCCTCTGTGACGAGAGCTGTCCACAAGTCTGCAGTAACTGCCACTTTGTAACAATGAATAAGGTCTTTTTACCTGCTCTTTTGTAATGTTAACACACAAAGAGTAAGGTATTTTATCTGCTTTTTGTAAAGTGTCTTGAGATAACTCTTGTTATGAGTTGACTCTATACAAATAAAAATTGATTGATTGATTGATTGATTTGTAGACACGCTGCAAATCAGGCTCAATTTGACTGCACTTCTCTCATACATATTTTCCACTCCCATAGTTGTTGTTCGCCCTAAAAACACCATTAGCTCCTGGAAGCCTTCGTCCTTAATGGGAGCTGTCAAGTCAGCATTTTGCAAGCTAATCTTCACGCTCTGGTATCATCCCATAGTGAATGTTGTCTGTCTCTACAGGTTTCTCCAAGTGCTTTAAAGGCAGGGTTGGTAATTTTTGAAAACTAGCATGATTTTGAAAGTAGCATTCCCTCAGTGCGCCGTCTGCACCCACCCCCTCCCCTCTGTGCTCCCTGTAAAGCCACGCCCTCTCACTTACATGCATGAGCGCCATTGGTCCAGAAGCGGACTTTAGCTCATGCTTTGAGTGTGGGCTGGAGCACGCCATGGGGTAGAGAGCGAGCAGGGAGACAGGGAGGCGTGTGATTGGTTCATCAGATTGGTACCTCGTGGCAGACATTGGTCAAAATTGTTACATGCTTACAACTGCTACAGATGATGGATTTTCTTTGTTGCTTTTTCAGAGAACATGAGTTACTCATTTCTGTCAGGACCTAAAGACAATTAAAAAACAAAATCTTAAAAAGTGGATCTGCCAAAAATTACTAACCCTGCCTTTGAGCGCATCAAACAAGTAATTTATGATTAGCAAGTTCCACCACCGATCTTGCACTGCACATTGACCCCGTTTATTTTGTCAATGTACTTCCAGACATTACATTGTCATGGTCGCGGCTGACATGGTGCTTGTAACACTAGCTGACATAAACTAATGTAGCCTACAACAATGCCTGCAGTTGCCCGTTTAGCAAAACGTTACTCAAAAAATAATTTCAACAATTGTAGACTGCTTTATCCAAGCACAAGGAAATGTAAAGCACACCAACTGGCACCTGCATTATGCATTTTCATCACTTGGTATTTCTTAGGCTGGGTCAAGGCTATAGAAGTTCTAGGCTAGTTTATACTAATTTCCTTTCTCCTGACACATGGAGGTTAAATCTGATCTGTGATTTATTTTTGGTACAAAGGTTCAGCCCAGATTATCTGGTATCATAAGGGGTTTACAATTGCAATCATGAGTCTCCATAACAGATTGCAGTCTCAGTAGGGTCATCCATGTTCAGAGTAAAGTATCTAAAATATTATGTAGCTTTCTCAAGCAATGGTGAATATTCCAACCTTTAAGGCTTGTTGTAGACAGTCTGTGTTTTGTTTACATCTGCTTTCCTGTGAGCACACATGAGATCATATCACATCAGGTGTTACTTAGCTCCCTCTGGCACGCAATAAACCTTGTAAGGCCTGTACTTAGATTTTTTGTTAAACAGAGAAATATGTCTATGAATTTTTGCCCATACATCTGATGCATCCTGAGATTTACATTGGTTTGTCTTTTGAAATACTGCTGTCTGGACCCTGTCTTACCTGATCTAATTTTTCCATCTCATGCCAGTCAGACTTTCTGATAGTCTATCCAAGCTGCTTCCGTTAGTCCTTAGTGTGAGCACACACACACACACACACACACACACACACACACACACACACACACACACACACACACACACACACACACACACACACACACACACACACACACGTACACAATCACACTTACAGACTTGTACATGGATTTGATGAGACAGTGACTGCAGATAAAGGTTTGACACCAGGAAAATGTGTGTCTAACACCCCACAGGGAAACTGGCTGTGATCAAAAATGTATCAAAGAGAGGATAAAACTTGAAATGGCAAACTTAAAAAGACCTCATCGTTTTGTACCTGATCACAAAACCGTTACTCATTTTTTCTCGGCCAATGTAAGCCAACTGTTCACTAATAACAGTCAGTGGTTGACATGTTTCTCTGTTTTTTCCCCCCCAAAATGTCATTCCCATTGTTTAAAAGCCCATTAGCCTGCATTTCAAAGTATTATTAATCATTCATGCTGCAGTCAACTTTCTCTCTGTGGGGTTGCCTTGATAGCTGAGTTGTCTAGGACAAACCTGCATGGGAATAACAGACAGGTGCTGTAACTGCATCTGCTGGAATGTGAACCCAAGCTGTGCTGTCATCGCTCTCTTAGTGCCCTGTCTGTCAACACTGCCAAATGCAAATCTAGACGGACCAGTACCTTAAAACCTACACCTACCTCTCTACAGCCTTTTAACAAATCTCTTATCAAACAATGAGAGGCAAATGAATACCTGTCACTGCATCGGATCCTGTTAGTGCTAATCACGGACCTCAAAGCCCCATTTCCACAGAGCGGTCCGGTTTGGGTAAGTACAGTTTGGCACAGTTCGGTACCGTAAACCCTGATCTTGTTGCGATTTCCACAACCAACAGTACCCTTATTTGGTAAGCAGAGTGTAAGCCAGATGGAGATAGCCGCGTCAGCTAGGAAATAGTGTGACATCATAGCAGCCCTACACAGTGTAGCCTGATATTAATATAGTTCAACGAAGAAGAAGAAAAAGAAGAAGAAAGGAACACAGTAAACAAGGGACCCTTTAGGGTCAGATCGGTACCCTTGGCACCCCAACAGAAGGGTACCAAAAAAGTAGGACGGTACGATCTCTTATTTTGGTACCATTCCCAACTTTTGACAGTGGAAACATCAATAAATGGGAACTGAACCAAACTGAACTGGACCGCTTGGTGGAAACGTGGCTTAAGTTGACCTACACTGATTTAGCACTGCTCAGTGAAATCAACCAACACCTGTTTTAAACTGTAGAAACACATTGGCATACCTAGTAAGTGGTCAAATTCACTATTCCTGCAGAGAAAGTGTTTTTGTGGTTCGACTGCATGCCATTGTTATTTCCTATCTGACAGCTAAGAAGGTGTATCCCCTTCGGGCAGGTACAAAATGCACACAGTTCAGATGTAGTTCATGTGTCCCAGAGAGTATTGAGAAAGCCGTCAGCTCGACTTAATATTCATAGAAGCACCACAGTATACATAAACAGCTTTTATCGTTACTAAAACTAGAAGGCTCAACAGACTTAGACAATATTTAGACACCACTGATGTCACTGCTCCTGCTGTCTAACTCATCCTTGTCTCTTTGCCTGTCTGTCGAGGTTGTTTCTTTAACTTGCTGCAGGTTGTGTTTCTAAACACAGGTGATAACGGATAGCTGAATGAATGGCGGTGCATTATCACTTGCAGAGCACACACACACAGGCTAAATTATTTATGCAGCTGTGATATTGCGTTTTTCATCTCTGCTTGGTTTCTCATCTTTCCGTGCTGTGAAAAGCAGATGGCATATTTTGAGGTGGCAGTCATGTGTGCAAAAGGATGGATAGATGGATGGGGGAGTTTATCAGTCCACACTTTTTTTGTCTTCTACTTACCAAATGTACCCCTGCCTGCAAGCATTAAGGCTTTGTATGTGTGTCTTTATGAGCATGCGAGAGGGTACTCAGATTTTTTTTGTGTTTGATCATGTCTGTAAAGGTTTGTTCAGATGCAGGGTCACTGTGCTCCTATATTTGTCTGGATGTGTGTGTGTTGTGTGTGTTTTTGTGCATTTTGGCTCACACAAAGACCCAGCTAGAGTCCACTGGCTGGGCGGGAGCGCGTGCAGCGTAGTAATGAGGGCGTCATTAGTTTGGCTGGGAGGCTCCTCCACTATTAGCTAATGGATTCTCAGCCATCTGCTCTGACAGGCTCCATTGGTTACTCATTTCCACCTTGATCAGAGTGTGCAAGTGGAGATGTCTCTCCTCTTTCTGTGTGGAGCCTCTGGGAGAGGCTGAACTTCTCCTGCTGTGTGGCTCACCTCATCCTGTCTGTTTATCTGGCTAACTGTGAGGCAGCTGCCTGTCTGTCACCATCACTTTAATACTAATGTTAGCATCTGGACCATTTCTTTTAAAAGTCTTTTTCTTCTTTCCTAATCTTGCTTTCCTCTGAAGATGGTTGTAGTGTAGAAACAGATTATGTTTCAGTTTTGTTGTAATAAATTATACTTAGCTGATTTATTTATCTGCCAGTAATTTTTATGTTGGCCGACATGGGCAATGAACCTGCAACAGCCGAAACAACATACATTAGGGAAAATGTGCAGATGATGCAGAAACGATATTTATTCAAAAGCAGAGCAAGTGTCCTAAACAAATGCCACTGCAGAAAACGCTGCAAATGAAGAAAATGTGTTGCAAAAAGCCAAAAACTATATGAAGATCCAACGTAATGCAAACGAATACAATGATACAATAATCAAAAATAAATGTACTCAGAAAACATCTGCATGAAAACACTGCAAATCCCATCTTCAATGGAAGTGCTCCAGGCCTGTAGGGGCGTTCAGTGCGTATTATTGACTGGAGAAAGTGGGGGAGACAAGAAAGTTGATGTTATATTCAGATAGGACAGAAACATTGTAAGTTCATAAAAGGAAGATATAAGTACACCAATTGGTAAAAGACAAGTATTAAGGGTCACTATAACATCTGTCCTGATCATCTTGTAAAATGTTCCTGAAATAGTGGATGTGAGGCCTTCCTCCTCACTGGGAGCTGACCTCTTTCTGTCATTCAGAAATCTGTTGGATTCAGAAATAGGTCATGACCCTATTGCTGGTGAGACTCCACATGACACAAGCTGTAATAGCTTTTTAAACAGAATGGCTTGAAGGGTGAGGGAGAATATACATGCCAACTGTTATATTTTTGGAACGTGTAAGATACCCTGCATAAAATGAAGTGGCAGATTTTAACCTAAAAATATTTAATAAATCTAAGTCCTACAGGACAGAAAAAAACAATGCACAGCAGCATTTTCAGGTCTCAGCTCCCCAAAAGGGGCCTCTATGTCAGCTGTTTTTTTTGTCGCTGCGCTCACAGTTGAAACAGTTAAAACTTTTTGAACACCACCAAGCTCTTCAATGTCAATTCTCCCTGATCAACTAATAAACATCATGAAGGGGTGAGACTTACCATATCATCATTGTCAACAACAATGGCGTAGTATGAACTAATCTGCCTTGTCTTTTCGAGGGTATAATTTCCAGGTCTAGAGCTGCTGCTAATGCTAAGACACTGTTCCTTTTTCATTTAATAAATCAACTATAACACACATGGAGTAATTTAAAACTAGCTATATGGTCACTTGATAACATTTCACTAGACTCTAGACTCTGCTTTAAAAAAATGTGTTCATTAGAAGCCTGTCTGCTATTACTCTAGCTAAATTTAAGGAACCTATTCCAGCTGATTTTAGATCAGTACCATGTTTCAACCAAAAGAAAACACTTAAAGCCATTAGGCATAGGTAGGCGATTGCATGGGCACTGCAAGGACGTTATAAAATGCCCAAAAAAAACATGGTTAAGAAAGTGTGTTTTAACTTTATGTAAGTAATTAGAATTTTGTACATAAAACGACAAATAAAGATTGATTGATTAGGGGCTAACCAAGGAAAGCTAAAGTGCTGCGAGCCAACCCTTGCAAACTCTCAATAGTAAGGTCCAGTTAAAGCATTCTGACATCATGGGGGCTGCCAGCACACAAAAAGCCAAGCTGTCAATGGGCACAGGCCCTTCTTCATGTGATAGCATTCTAACTGAGCTGCTTTGTGGACCTCTGTGGACACAGTTGAGTCTTAAGTTTCTATGTGGTACATGCCCATGATTTGTCAATTAATGAATACGAACTTTGTGTCCCTCTTGTCAATACACCACAACCTGGTCGTCACTTTGATAGTGAAACACAATACATTAAACATCAATATTCTACAGACATAAACATTCAGTATTGATCTGTTCCCACTCTGTCATGTAGATTGGCTGTAGATTACAGCTTCTGTCATCAGCTCTGAAGTGTCTGTTTGACTAATCGTCTCTATTTGTTTTTATCTGCCTCTATCCCCAATTCCCCCATGATCCTCTGTCTCTTTTAAACTGTCCATCCATTTCTCATTTACTATGAATATCACAACATCCGTCCCTGAGGGGCCCTTCCAAGAAATTACACACCCTTCACTTTGACACAGACGTGTTGGAGCATTTATCACACCTATCAAGATGCCTCATCAACATATGATCACATCCGCCGTCTCTGGAGGGGGATGCAGCTCAACCCATGCACACACCCACACTTGACACACATTATACACTGACTGTCAAAAATCCAGATGTATCTGTCAACTCTATAACACTTATCTCACATACAAACACACATGCACCCACACAAACAAATCTTCTTGGGTTTCTCATCATGCTAGTTTAGCATGGCTCCCTTGGGCACATGTAGAACCCTTTCCTGTTTAATTGAGTGTATCGTATCATATGCGATGGGCCTTCCCCCCTCTAATGAGTTTTAAGAGCTCCTTTGCTTTCCACCACCCTTGATGCTTTAAGGGAGTCTAGGACTATGTTGGTGGGAGTATTCCTGAGTGTTTTGGACTGATTGGGTGGGCTAAGTGAGGAGGATTAAAGCACCAATGCAAATCATCTTGTTGACATAGTCTTAATGAGAGAGGCAGATGAGAAACTGATACAACTTGACACAAAGTGAGTGAAGGGAACTAGAGACGAGAAATGTTCCCAGGTATCATGACAAACACCCTGCAATGAAACAATAAGAGGCAGTTTGCTGCACAGTTAAGCTGGCATATTTTTGGTTTAACCATTAGTGGGGAAGTACATCACATTTGACAGAGCTAACCCCCCTTTGTCCACTGAAGTTTTGAAGTCTTGGGCGTTTAGCTTTCCACACAAACTTATTTATCATACTATGTAATGATTTTAAAAATTTAACTGGAATATAGTTGGGTAACATCTGCATTGGATATAACAGCCTTGGGAGGACATTCATCTTTACAATAGCAACCCAGTCAAGTAATGATATGCACAAAGGACTCCAACTTTGAAAATCTTTTCTAATATCACTCACCACTGGGTCTAAATTCATTTTTAACAAATTATCAAAATTACAAGACACTTGAATCCCTACATATCTAAACCCATTAGAGGACAATTGAAAATCAGAACATATTAAGTTTCCTAAATGTAAGGCCAGTGATTTTCCGTAATTGGCTTTATTTGACTCCATAAATCATAAAATTCTTAGCTACCTAAGCAATAGGACCCAATATGTACAGCTTTGTGATTATAAATCACAGTATGGGGACATATCAGTTGGAGTTCCACAAGGGTCAATATTAGGTCCCAAACTCTTTATCCTGTTTATGAACGACATTTGCAATTCATCAGCCATCTTTAAATATGTCCTTGATGACTGATGACACCACTGTTTTCTGCTCGGGTGATGATTTAAACATGCTTTTGGGTATCACCAATAATGAAATAGCCAAACTAAAGAATTGGTTTGACACTAATAAATTAACTTTAAATGTGAGTAAAACAAGACGTTTTATTTTTGGTAATAAAAGGAAAGATGCATTGATCAGTTTGAAAATAGATGGGGACGACTTCAAAATGGTGAAAGAAATACAATTTCTATCTTGGAAATCTCACTTAATTCATAAGCAATCTAAAATCTCAAAAAACATTGCCATATTACATAAGGTTAAATATCTACTGGATTATAATGCACTTAAAAAGTTGTATTCATCGCTGATCCTTCCATATATCAGCTTCTGTACTGAGCTGTGGGGTAAAACATATCAAGTCCATTTAAAACCCATGAAAATTCTGCAGAAAAGAGCCATCAGGATCATACACAAGATGAGTCCAAGAGAACACACCAACAACTTATTCCTGAAATCACAATTTGTTAAATTTGAAGACCTGATCAATTTAAAAATCTTATTACTCATGTTTGAAGTAAAATGTGCTTCATTACTCTTGAATTTATAGAAGTTATTTACAATAAGAGATAGTTCGGTAGAACACAGGAGAAAATATCATTTTAAGATGAATTCTTTTAAAACAACATTATAACAAGGATGTGTTTCAATTTATGGAGTAAAATAATGGAATTGTCAAGAGATAGCCTTACATTGCTGTTTAAACACTCGACAACTCAAAACCTTTTTTATGAAGAAAATATTTTCCCAGTATGAGGCAGAAGAATTTATGTTTAATTATGTTATGTTTTGTTTTAATTGGATAAAATTGGTCAACTCTTAAAGTTGAATGGTTTGTTAAGTGTGTGGTGGATTGTACCCACACGAGGGGTATATAAATGTGAATGTATTTAAGTATGTGTTTTGGCCATTTTGTTTTATGAAATAAACACGGAGTGTTCTGAGATAAAAGTACAGATGCTCAAAACATTAACGTTTTGCATATGTACTTTTGACTCTACTTTATATCTTCTCTCTCTTTCTTAGCCATCCTGAAGACCCCTCACTAAAAGTCCACGTTCTCCTGGATCCATGTCACATGCTCGAGCTTCTTCAGAATGACATTTCAACAGTCGAAGTTCTGGTGAGAGAAGATGGCCAGCAGATAAGACAACAGTACATCAAGGAGCTCCACAGGCTTCAGAAGAAGGAGTAGGGTTTGCACCTTGGAAGACTGTATTCATGCTTCAGCTGTTCAAATAAAAATAGATCTCCTCTAAACAAATTGCAATCAAACTATTTTCTTCCCATTTTAAAACCCTTTGTCCAGTTTAGATGGGAGAAGTTGATATTATGTGATATTGATCTGGGAAGACTACATTTCTAAATCATTTTTAGCTGTGTTTTTATTCACAAGTTATTGATCTTATTTACTCTCCATGTATCTTGATTTAAGAATGGGGCTGTGTAAGGGCAAATTTTGCAATGACTCTGTTCCATCTCATTTTAAGAAATGAACTACATTAGTATTTGGTAAAAAAAAAATGTCAAAAGGATAAAAAGTTGTGTAAAAGTAGACTTCCTTTCCTTAGCTATTAAGTTGAGCATTAATGCACATTTTAGTCTTGTCATTTCAAATCTGAAATGTATACTCATAAGTAGACATACAGGAGTGCATTTATATAGAAATATTTATTTAATCTGAAAAACACATTCAAAAAGTCTGTTTTTAAAATCCACCTCAGCTCCAGCTCTCAGCCTGTCGCTAGGTTGAATGAAGGTAAGGGTGAGACAGCATTTCAAGCATGGAGACCGCCATCGATGCAGGAACATGTGGGTGACATCTCTCAGGCCATCCGGGGGAGACCTCCCTCGCAGCGAGCTGTTGAAGAGAAGCAACCGAAGTCCACCCCAGAAGAACCAACAAATGCAGATGTTGTTGAGGCTCAGGTTTCTTCCTCTGTCTTGAGACTGCAAATCCAATATGGCTGCGGCCCTCGATTGGACTCATTTGCTGCCTATGTAACAGACGGGTCAGGGTTCGTCCAGTAATATTTACAGTCTATGGTCAATACCCACCGGCTGCGTTGTCAGTGCGAGACAAAGGAATTCCTGCGGTAATTTTACAGATTCACTTGCGACAGCGCAACATAATACGTTGTATGTGGTATCAAACTCTATATAAACCTTATAAACATAAACAAACTCAGATACGGTCATTTTTCGGAGCCGTCAAAACGGAGTGTTTTATTCTGAAAGTAAACCCAATGTTTTAATGTTGTTTCGGTGTCAGACTTCTCGTCCCGCTTGTTCTTTTCTGTGCTAAATTGAGGCGTTGTGCTCCAGCATGCGGCATAAATAGAATTCTTGTGTATCTGCTACAGAGGAACCACACATTGAATATAGCTTGAGATGGACAGAAACACATCTGGTGGAAGTTGGCCATAAGATGTCTAATAAGCTGCTGGTACTGGCTGATGACTATAAGATCTAAACACACAGGCCTCTTTCCAAATTTGAAATGTGAATCATTATATCTCATATCAATCAATCAATCTTTATTTGTATAACGTCAATTCATAACAAGTGTTATCTCAAGACACAAAAAGCAGGTAAAAGACCTTACTTATTGCTATCTTACAAAGATCCAGCTTAATCCTTCATGAGCGTAGCACTTTAACAACATTTAGGATATGCAACAGGTCCTGTGTGCATGGGTGTTGCTTCCTTTAGTTTTTGCTGTAGGGCTGTATGCTTTCAGCTTGGTCTAGGTGTCAAGTGTGACTAAACTTTTAAAGCCTATATGTGTCTTTCACCCCCCTCTCTGTTTCCCCACATTTTGCAGTTTTCAGTAACTCCTACTTTTGCTTTATTACACTCTAAAAAATGTTTTATATTCTCTCCTCTGGCCACTCTCTCCCTTCAATTTTAACTCCTCTCCCTTTCTACCTACGTCACTTTTCCTCTCCTTTCTTCCTTCTCCTTTTTCCTGCCATCATTTTCTTTCATTTTCTGACTCAACACCTTGCTCTTTGCATGTCTATTTCTGGTCTCCATATCTTCCTCTTCCTATGCCAGCATCACCTCCCCCTGGTTCTCATTATCTGTCTCCCTCTCTTCCTCTCTCCTGCCTCTGTCTCTGCTTAGATACCTTCTATTCCCAAACCTGTCCCACCCACATGTTCATTTGTGCACACATGGAGCTAAACAGAAACACACATGCACAAAGAGATGCACATTTCCAAAGCTTGAAAAAAGAAAACTAGTGATATAAATAAAGCCACTGCATTCTTGGACAAGTTATTTTTCTTCTTTTTACAGGTTTTTGCCACAAGGAGTATACAATACTTATATAGAACTACTTGTTAAAACAAATTCCACTGCACTCTCCTTCCCCATAACAGACTTTTGAAGGGTTCCACTTGATAAAACTTATAGTTGTTCAGTAAAAGCTGATCTTTTTAATATTTTCTTACACGATAGAAAATATCAACCCTCCTATTATCTTTGACCCCATTCAATGTTGAACGTCTCAAAATAAATGATCGACATCATTTTTTTTGGTTCATATTTAATGGCTTTTCCTAATTTAATGGTGTCAACTGGGTAAACATAAAATTAACGATGATTATGTTTTCAATGTCCTGTACATGTTGTACACATCTGTGTTCTTAGGAGTCAATTTAACCCGGGCTCTTTTAGCTGTATACATTTTTCGCAGGTTGTATTTGTGTTGATTGTATATCTTGATTTGGGGGGGTCGCTTACACATATAAAGTTCGGTGGACTTGTGCGATTCAGGGATGAAGCTGCCACATATAAAAAACAAGTTTTTCGAGATAATGTCCAAAAACACCTGCTCAAGTTGGAACAACAAATCAGAAATTGAGGAAAGAATTAGGTGCCCGACATGCCGACATATTCATCATCAACATGGTCAGCTGATTAAATTACCGTAGTTTTGTCAGCGGATAATATTTTGGTGGATAAGTGCTGTTCAAGATGTTGACATCAATGACGAAGTTTTAAATACTTTGAGACTGATTGAGCACTGTGTTCCAACGACTGTGACTGAACACACTTTCCTACATCACGGTAACCAGCCATCACATTGACTGGAAGAAAAAGGAGTTGGTACTGGCAACAACGACCACCGAGGAGAGGCACACAGCGGATAATCTAAAAAGGGAGTTGGAGGACGTTGTTTATGGGTGGTTACTGGAGGGCAAAGTAATCACTGTAGTACACGACAACGCCTCCAATATCGTGAAGGTCAACAAGGGTTGTGACTGGGATTCTGTCAGCTGATTTGCCCACACACTCCAGCTGGCCATCAATGATGGTTTCAAGAATGTCCCTAACATAGAGCGCATCGTTGGCAGCAGCTAGAGGGCTTGTGGCACATTTTCACCACAGCGCCCCAGCAATGATGGCTCTCCATCAGGATCAGATGGCCCTCCCAAAGCACGGCCTCATCCAGTGCTGTAAATCCAGCTGGAACTCTTTGTATCAGATGTTTGTACACCTTGTTGAGCAGAGGTGGGCAATCTGTCCTCTCTGACCGCAATTTCACCAACCATACCAACGCACGCACACAGGAGCTCTGGGATGAATACTGGAGGGAGCAGGGACTTGAGGACTGGAGTTTTTTCCACTATGGTGGAAAAAACTCCAGTCCTCAAGTCCTCAGGTGGCAACAACTGCCATATGTGGCGAGAAGACACTCCATTTTAATTGCCTACCCAGTGGTCTGCGGCTTGGTCAACTCTCATCTCCAGCCTTCAAACGAGCACAGCAACACCGTGGCTAGATTTGTTGAGACTGTGGGTATTTCACTAGGGACCAGATTGAAGCCATGGGACACAGAGACTGGATCAGGCCCTTCTATTGTGGCTGCTATGCTTGACCCCAGACACCAAAAGCTGAGGTTCATTGGGAGTTACGTTCAAGATGCTGCAAAGTCCCACATGGAAGATCTCTATCAAGAGCATAGTGCACAAGCAGACGGAAATGGAAAAACAGAACCACAAGAGAGCGAAGTGACAAGTCCCCTCCTGACAAGTCACAAGTCCCCTCCTGAGGGTCTGGGGGCTCCTGCTGCTGCAGGACCCGGCCAAAGAAAAGTAAAATAATAGCTTCGCCTCTCCCTCCATCCTCCCCTCCAATCAAATCAAACGCTCAAACCAAACCCAAAACCCCGGCTGCAGTCAACTTCCCCTAATACATAATCATTACACAAACTCTCACCTCTCACACCACAACATTGATCAACATATTCAACACATACCACACACACTGCTCAACTCCTCAACTCTCTTCTACCTCTCAAGTCCCCCTTACAAAGCACCTTGTCTCCCTCCCCTTCTCTCTCTCTCTCTCTCCCTCTCTCGCTTCTTTCACTTACTTGTATCCTTACTTAGGTATTTTGTATAGTTTTGTAGTTTTGCTGGTTGTAGTCTGATGTGTGTCTGTTGATGTCTTAGTATTGTGCTGTCTTTTTTTTTTTTTTAACTGTATTTTGGAGTTGTTGTCCTGACCTTGTCTGTTTATTTTTTTGTGCCTCGTTTGTTATGTATATATCACCAGTTTGTCACGCTATTGCACCTAATAAAAAAAAAGAAAAGAAAAAAAAAAGAAGAGAGCGAAGACAACTAGCTAAGCAATAATTCTCGTTGGTGCGACGTACGAGGAGGAGATGGATACAAGTGACCTGGAGGCCTATCAACCACCTGCCCACTACGACTCTAATCCCCTTATGTGGTGGAAGCATAGGCGTAATTTATGGGGGGATGGGTGGGTTGCAACCCACCCAATAATCCAAACCAGACACCACAACCCACCCAATATGATATCATAATTATTGATAATGAATGTTAAGTATTATAAACACGACAATGTGGTAGATTTTCTCAATTTAGCAGTAAAAAATAGTGACGTTTGTCTTCGCCCCCTCCTGCTCTGAGATTTGGTTTTGCCTACCTCAGACCTGTGCGTCCCTCCCTCCTCTCTCTTTATATGTCCATGGTCCCTCCCCTCCAGTCTCTCCCCGTGTATGTATGAAGCATCTGATGAAGCCAGCACGAGAGAAAAAGAAAGCCCAACCAACAATTTTAAGTTGTTGGTTGTGCAAAAGAATAAAAATATTAGGTACGCTACTGCTAGGGCTCCAGTGCCACCATCACGAGTCAAATAATGTTAACTGAACTAAAGTTAGTCCTACTTTCTGCTGTGCTGTGTCTTAGTCAGTTAGCCAGATTCACTATTCAGCTAACAGGCAACTTTGTCATCATTGAGCCCATCCGTGTGTCCAATAGGAGACCCGTGCGCCGCCGTCACATGATGGGCTAAAAGCCAATAGGAGAGCTCTGTGCGGTCACTTGATCAGCCAAAGATTGTCTATATACATGAAAACGATTGAGGTCGAAACTCTGGTCAGGTTGCTCCTTGTTGTACCAGTCTCATCCTCTGAAGCAGAGAGGCGCTTTAGTGCTCTTAGAAGGTTGAAAACGTGGCTACATTCAACCATGACACAAAAAAGGCAGAACCATGTAGCACTTTGCCATATCCACCAAGATAAGTTGGACCTCAGACTGACAGAAAGTCAGCCTGCAAACAGTTCATTTCTGTTCCACAGAGGCATAAACAAACTTTTGGTGATTTTACTTAGGCAAAGAATATAACAGTTAGCAAGTTCAGAAAATGACAACATTTTGCTGCAATGTAAAGTTCAGTCAAGTATACAATCCTGTTTGTTTGTAAGGTTTGTTGTGTTGGAAAGTTGTCTTAAATGTTGCTTTGAATTTTATGGTTAAAACTTGTTGTGAATGTGATTTATGTTATATTTTCACTATGCTTGTGATCTGTCTCTCTACCTGAGTGGCTCATGCAGCCTGTGTGTGTTTATGTTTATTTACTTGAGCAAATAAATGAAGTTTATGTTCGTAATATTATATTTTTATATATCTATATATATATTTAAAGTTAAAGATTTTCTCATGCGGGGCATGTCCTCAGACCTGCTTCACAGGCGGAAATCTCAACCCCCTCTATGTTTAACTCAAAGTTAAGCCCTTGGGTGGAAGGCTCATGAAGAGGAGTACTACCATCGCCAGACTGGCCAGAATATACCTCTCTATTCCATTATAATATTATATAATATTATAATAATATAATATATGATTAGCCTTGTTACTCGTATATATCAACTTGTTATTTCATCAGATACAGGCTGACATTCAAATTAAGTCAACTACAGACTGCTCCCTCTTTCTGCGATACGCAACCATTATTTTTTTATACCAAAATGTCCAACTGTTGTACATACTTGGAATATTTTTGCTTTGTTTCTTTTGTCAAAATAAGCAGGTAGGAGCACGTTTTTAAAGTTATTCTCTGCTGAGCTGCTGATAGTGTGAATTCATTAGAAGAATGACAAGTATGATGATGAAGTTGTTGCTGTTTGTGAATGTTACATGGCAGCCCTTCTAAAATCAGGCATTATTAAAACCATCATCTTATTAAAACATTCAAACTTACCAATAGTTCTGATAGGCCAACAACTCACAGCAGGTCGGAGCTTTTGCCTCTGAGTTTCTGAGAGGTTTTCAACATAATCAAAGAAACCAAAGATGTTTGATCATCCTGGACAGAGCAGCATAATGAGATATCTTCCTATATTTTGGATTTTTAGATTTAGTTATTTTTTATAATACAAAACTACGAAACCACCTTATAGGGACAAAGAGCTCATAGTGGACGGACAACAGAGATTGAGCAATTGTGTCATTACACACAGATATGGAGAAACATGAAACAGACACCTAAATGCCTCATCTATTCTATTGTAACTTAGTTTACCAGAGTAGAGTGTGATCTACACTACAGACTGTATTCTCTGTCAAAACAGCTTCAACGTGCAATGAGTAAAAAAGAACTACAAAACGATGACTCGCTTTAACAATGGGACAGTAATAGATTAGAGAAAACGTTGAATTTCTGCCCCCCCAACACTCATATGCAAACAGAACCTACACACATTCATTAAAGGGAGAGACGTCAGAGCGAGTTGTTGCTCTCCTGGCAGGTTTCAGAGCGTTGTATCAAGATCTCATCATGCGCATATAAACTAGCTATATGGGGAAAGAAAACAAATAGTGCTCTTATGGATAATGTTACTGTTAGCATACATAAAGTATGAGAGACAATTCCCTTTCTAACACAAATCAATTACAGGGTTTCACGTACTTGATAATTTTTCCTGAAGTTTGTTTTTGAAACAGAGCATGAAAGCAATGTAAACTAATTGAATTGTCGGAATAATTTTATAATACAGCTCATGACTGTCGAGCGGGACGGGAAGTCAGACACCAAAACAACAGTAAAACATCCGGAGTCTTTTCAGAATAAAACACTCCGTTCTGACGGTTCGTAACTATGTCATTATGTGTGTTTTTTTAATCTTTTAAATGTTTTTATACGGTTTTAAACCACATACATTGTATTATCTCGTGCTGTTGCAAGTGAATCTGTGAAATTATCGCGGGAATTCCTTGTGCTGTCTGATAAGGAGAACGCAGCCGGTGGGTGTTGACGGATGAGGGTACACGGAGCAGAGCGGAGCGGACACGCAATGCACACGCATCTGAGGGAAGCTCGGTGTTACTAACTGATGTAATTACCCGACACTTACTGTGCAAGTCCTCTTAATTTACAAATTAAAAGAGCAACAAAACAACCCCAAAAGAAAGCAAAGACATAAGTCATATTTATTGGAAACAGATAATAGAAATAGATAGTAGGAACAGTTTAACCTAAACAATATAATGAAAACTTTTAACATTCCAAATGCCGTGTAGTTTGTGTACTTACAAAGTAATAATGGAAGAACAGCACATAACTTGTTGTTTGTGTAAATAAGTGTGTAACAACAGGGAAGAGTGGAAACTTCATAATACAGCCCGCCCCAATCTTACAGTGTAAGTAAAGAGCAAGAAGAGGAAACAGTGGATACGTCATAATCCTAAATAATCTTACAGTGCAAGTATAAAAAAAAACATGCACTGTCGGGGTCTGCACATCGGACCGTGCTTGACACTGATTGAAGGATACCTCATGGTGAGTCTAAGGGTCAATGAGCAGTGTCATTAACCAGTGGGCCAGGACATGACCTCAATATTTGAGAGAGAGATGCCCACTATAGCTGGAATGTATGAGCTCTCAAAATTGTGCTTACAAATGAGCCATGCATCTCCAGCAGTGCCTTGATTGAGAAGCATGCCAACAATGTTTTTTGTTTAATGAAAGAGTTGTGGTTGTCGCCAGGGAAGTGTTGGACAACATTTAGTAAAATTTAAAAAAAATTTAGAAAATTAAAATCTGACTTATTTCTGTGTACTGTTGCACCCTCGATTCATTCATCTATTAATTGAATAATATATTACTTTGTTTCAGGACGATTATAAAAAAATGTGATTTAAACATTTAAAGAACCATTTAAAGAGGACATATTATCCTCCTTTTCCACCTTTTCAAACAGTCCCCTGTGGTCTAAATGAAACATCTGTGCTGTGCTTTGGTCAAAATATAACATGAATCAAGAACCAGAGAAGGTTTGTGACCCTGTATAAACCAGCTCTCTCAGAACGCTCCGTTTTGGTGTGTGTGTCTGTTTAGAGGAGATCTCTTTTTATTTGAACAGCTGAAGCATGAATACAGTCTTCCAAGGTGCAAACCCTACTCCTCCTTCTGAAGCCTGTGGAGCTCCTTGATGTACTGCTGTCCTATCTGCTGGCCATCTTCTCTCACCAGAACTTTGACTGTTGAAATGTCATTCTGAAGAAGCTCGAGCATGTGACATGGATCCAGGAGAACATGGACTTTTAGTGAGGGGTCTTCAGGATGGCTAAGAAAGAGAGAGAAGATATAAAGTAGAGTCAAAAGTACATATGCAAAACGTTAATGTTTTGAGCATCTGTACTTTTATCTCAGAACGCTCCGTTTTGGTGTGTGTGTCTCTTTAAATGCAATGAGCCCCCCCCCCCCCGAGTTTTCCCGGTACAGATCACTCCTTTGCTAGCAAGAATAAAAATGGTGGACCTGCGCAAAAGTTTTGTTCTAGGCTGGGGGTGGAGACCAGGGGAGGGTAGGGAATTTTTTTTTACCAGTGTTTTTTCTGTGTTGTAAGACTTATGCAGACCACAAACAAAGGACTGGATGGGTTTATTTCACATTTTGTGGGTCAGTAGACACTCAGGTTACCCAAATATATGTTCAAAAACACTGTACAAGTGGATTTTTCAGAATATGTCCCCTTTAAGTTGGCATTAAGGTAAGATTTATGTGTACACATATCCAAATGGGAAGTTATTTTAAAATTAAAACAAAAAAAATGCTCACAATGAGCTTTCCATAAAGAAGGTTAGAAGAAGAAAGAATGTTCCAAGTCTTGATCCAATGCTGGGAAAAAAAAAAGTGATCTGAGCTCTGGTTGGTTGGAGGGGAGAGAAGAGGTCAAATACAGTTGTGTTGATACTGGTTTATTGTCAACCAGTAATCCTGTGGGGAATGACTTTTGAGGGGCAGGGAAGACCTTTGAGCTTTTGTGAAAAGACTAAGACTTCAAGAAAGGTGGAAAGAGGCAGACAGCGGGATAGATTGAGATAGAAGTAGCATGTTGACTGAAATTGGAAGATAAGAGTACTTGGACACACATACGAAGCATAACCATCTGACAATCTGGTGGAGACTTTGGAGGGGGGGTATCTCTCATACAGCTGGGTCCTGTTGCCCATATGCCCTCTTGTGCTCTCCATCTCTGCAAGACTGTGTCTCTCTTTAGCCCCCACACATCATTAGCTGGAAACCCCATTGCTTTCTCCGGAGTCCTTTCTGTCCTAACAGCTTCTCTTTCTGCCCAAACTCTTTCCCCCCCTACACAACAGTGAGGGGGGAAAGAAGCAGGAGGTAGGTGAGTCAGAGGCAAGTGTCTGGCAGAAAGCCAGGCAGCTCACATGTCTCATCCACTACCTCCTGTGTTTCCTATTCTCTCTTCGGTCTGTTTAGACCCAGTGCTGCTCACTGGAGACACCAAGACCCACAGAGGAGAGACAAATCCCTCCATCTTCTCTTTTTTTTTTTTATCAACCATTTTCACACTTTTTTTTTTATCCATCCTTCACCCAAACATTTTCATTTTCTCATCAATTTCCACTTTTTAATATAACATTGGTGCCAGCCAGAGTTTCCCACTGCAGGTCTTCGATCAGGCTTCTTAAGCAGCATGCTGCTGGCACGCTGCGCTCTCCTTGGACATCACTCCCAAACAAATGTGTTTTTATTGCCAAATATTCCCTCATGCGATCATAATTCTATTCCAGATGCAAATGGACTCAAACAACAAACAACTCTCTCTCTCTCTCTCTCTCTCTCTCTCTCTCTGCCTTGTTCCTGCTCTTTGAGCCACTATCAGATTTGTGTGGTTAGTATTTGCCAATGTTTTGTAATTGGCTGCTTTTGGAAGTTTTCTGACTGAGTTTTTCTGGTAGTGTTTACCACTGCAGTTTTTTTACTCACAGTGGCACCATGGCAGCAGTACATAGAGAGTGTAATAACAAACAGATACTGCAATATCATTGAGTGTAAATGAAATGAGTAAGGTGTTTTACCTGCTTTTTGTAATATAACAATAAGTAAGGTCTTGTACCTGCTTTTTGTAAAGTGTCTCGAGATAACACTTGTTATGAGTTGACACTATACAAATATTGATTGATTGAAATGTAATGAAACCAGCAACCTTGATCAACTATTTGATTCTATACTGCGAAAATTAAGCCTCGGGTACACCTTGTTGGTTTAAATGAGCATATTTGGAGGTAATTTATACTTTATTATTCCCGCGAGGGGAAATTCAGTTTTAAACTCTGTCTAATGAACATGCTACACAAACATAGGCCCAAATACACACACATGCACAAACAGAATCCTATGGACATGCATTAATGGAGAGGTGTCAGAGTGAGGGGGCTAACAGACGTTAGGATGCCATCATTGACCAAAATAAATGAATAGTAATAAAGATAGCTCTGTAATGGAGCTCAGCGTAAGTTCAGACAGGAAGACTGGTTATATTCTTTCACTCATTCATTCATCCTTTCACTTCAACCTAAACCACTCCCCCTACTATGTCCTCTGTCTCCCTTCTCTGGTGATCAGCTGTTTATGGGCGTTTTCTTCAAGTGATCAACCAATCAGATTTGGGCACAACCTCTCCCATCCAATCATCCTGCAGCAGCAAAAAGGCTAAAACAACTCTCTCTCTTCCGCAGCCCTTCTGTCTTTTCAGGCAACCGCTGTAACCCACCACCGCACCAGTCACCTCCATTCCAGCTCAGCAGAGTCCAGATCAGGCTCGGATACCAATTCCTCATCGCAGCCTCCATTCATCTTCACCACCACCAGTGTCTAGACTCCATAAGGGGGGTCTCCTAAACCTGCTGTCGGCTTCATTACCTTCCCGAGCGTGAAGTCGTCACGATGGAGTCTAATCCCCCAAAGACTTTGCACATTCAAAATTAATTGTTGCACATTTATTGTAAATAAATAATTGTTCATTCTCAATTAAGTCTCTCCTGATTGAATTAGCTTTACCTTGAAATATGGTTTGATCTCCCTGATGTTCACTTCATTGTCTTCAGTTAGTAATCAGTTAAAAAGCAGTGTGGTTTTAATAGGTCAGATTCCCTGCTCTTAATGACTTGCATCCTGGGAAGCAGCAGAACGTTTATCTGGAATTGAGCTTCTTAAACTGAGCAGAACAGCACATGAAAATTATCATTGAGTGAAAATGGGAAATAGTATGGATGTTAAACATGAATGGATGAAAATTAAGTGATGAGATTTAAATATATCAAAATGTACAATTTAGATGAATGATAGGACAAATAGTGACATGAGTCAACTCCATTGGTTTTTTAAAGCAGATTTATTTATGGAATTAAGTTGTTGTTATTACTAGTTACTATTTACAATGCAACAAGGCCCAAAAATTTCACATGATTAGATGTGAAGGCCTGCTTAACTACATTTTTTGTAGCTCGGCTGTATATTATCTTCCGTACATTATCAGGCCCATTCATAGACCTATGACATTATCATTAATTTTAATATAATGAAATCTTCTATTTACCTAAAACTAAGGAGTAAATAAATAAAAATAAAAAAACACCTGACATGGCAACATAATGCCTAATAGAAGATACTACAGTAATTATGATCTGTTCAGTCTTACTTGCTTTTATTCGTTTCCCACTAAATAACAGATAAAAGAAAGAGCTGTTAACATCAATATGCATTGCAGCCATCTTTTGTGTTTTCAAACCCTCACATGTTCTTTGTTATAAAAGCTTGTGTTATGAAATACATATTTCATGATTATGTTCAAGTTCATGTGTTTCAATGACTTCCAGTCAGTGGGTTTTAGCCCAAAAAGTTAGTGACAATTCAGGGGATAAGGGAAATTAAATTACACCAGTATAGTATTTATTCACTCAAGAAAAAAAAAAACCTCCAGACTCATGAGGATTTCTGAGTGTACCTAATCAGAAATAAAATACTCTAGAATTTACCAGACTTGATTGGAGAGTGCAAGTTTAAAATTTCAAAAAACATTGGATACCAGTTAAATCCTAATGGTCTGTGTCAGCTGCCCTGGGGAGGGAGAAGGAGAATCACTACTGTCGTGACACATGGGGCCCATTCTGTCGCTTTTATGCACACATACACACACAGCCATCCATTTCCTGCAGCTATTCATCGTATTCATCCCCCTTAACACCCATTATTTCCTCACTCCTTTCCTCTGTTCCATTTCCCCACCTCTAATTGCTCTGCTGGTTTCTCTTCCTTCAAATTTATTGCTCTTCATGCCTCCCTTCTCTTATCTCAGTGACTCGATAGTTATCTCTGTTCTCACTCCGATCACCTGTTCCCCCTCTTCCAGCTGTGTTTGTGCAAAGCTGTTCATGAACCGAGAGACTCTAAACAGCTGAGACACAACCACCAATCTATCTATAAATCAATCATGCCATCACCTGCTGCCACTTCTGGGTGTGTGTGTGCACTTGTATTCACACATAATTTTGACATCATTTTCTCTCAATAGCATCTTTTTACATCTTTATTGAGTCCTCTCTAAAGGTTTGTGAAGTTGTCTTGTGTCCTTGGTGTATCTTTGTTAGCATGTCAGTCCTCATGAACAGGCACACAGGTGTATATGAATGTATGTGCACACCAGTCTTTGTATATTCCTGCTTGAGCGCTTCACTGCTCTTCCTCTCAGCTCCACTTGTTTATCTCTCCCACCTACTTTTATTTGCTGAAAAGGCTCAATCCCAGAAGGCTTGTGATCATTTTACTTGTCAAATATATGTGTGTGTCTTTCTATCGCTCCCTGCTGCTGGTTTGCTTTTTAGTGATATTTTGTTTGGAATAAAGAACAAACTGGAAATGCAAATGTGAGGGGACTGATAAGTTATGAAAAAGAGTCCTTATAAGTAACCATTGTTATGTTTTGGTCCGATTATGTGGGACACCCTCATTTTAGAAGTCATGCTATGTTTGAACAAAACTTTGCAGCAATACTGAAAAGAGGCTTTAAAATGCTGTTTGAATGCTTTCAAATGAGCAAAACAACACGCATTGTCCTTTTAGTACGTTTGCCTTAATGAATATGCAATATGGGGCGTTTCTGCCCTAAAGTGCAAAATACTGGGAGGAGAAAATGCAAACAAGTTAAGTTAGTACACGCATTGTGATTTACCAAGTGGACAAAAATTACGGTGATTGTGACGGTGTCTGAATTTAACACCTTTGAAAGGAACGTGCTAATCCAGGAGACCAGTGTTACACACAACAGGCTGCTGTTATTGAAGTTAGGAGGAGACATAGGCACAATAAAAGAAGGCATAAAGATCGTGTTATTCCCCACAAGTGTTTACATGTTTCAAATGACAGAAAAATAAATGGCATGCATTTATTTTTTAATTTGATTCAGTATTCTAATCGTTAACGAAGAGAAACACCATGATTAAACTACAGGCTATTGTTGCCATAGCCTACAGCCAAACAAAACTGAACATCCACAGCCTCTGAATTCTGTAGAATTTCAACATTGACATTTATGTCTTCCTATTTCCCTCTTTTCACCAACATTATATTTTAAACTGGGGATTTCCTTTTTCTCGGGTCGCACGTCTCTCCACCAGCTCGCCCCCTCTGGTGCGCTCCTCTCCATAGTGCGCTCGTCATCTCCCTCTAAAGCTGCTGCTACTCTGTAGGACGCTTGGACTGGGGGACCTCACCACTGTTTGTACCCCCGTCTGCAATACATCTTTCCAGAGCATTTATGTCCAATCAGACACAGCGCTGGCCAGCTATCTAGTGCGTAACAATGGCCCGTGTGTAGAGCGCCCGGTCCACAGAGGACACAGCTCACACCTCCTGCACAATGTTTGACACTTCATTCTTAAGATTAAGGGAAGAAAAGAGAGGCCCTATCTAATGCCGAGGTTTTCTTATAACCAAAATTTTCTTTGTAATATTGAGATTTATCTCCTATAACTTGAAAGTATTGTGCGTATATTTGCCTCTCCCACTAATACCTATTTTGCGCTTGCAGTCGTCCTGCTTTCTGTCCAAACTCTTCGTGATGTAAACCAGTAGAACACGCAAAAGCCTAACTTAAATAGTACCGCCTCCACAAGGTTTGCACCTGTTGTCATTCGCGCAAGTTTTCTTAGTAGATCACCCGCAAAACGCCCACCAACCAAACGCGCAGATTTTTGGAGTGAACAAGCAATTTAGTACTCTTTAATTGGGAGTTTAGTAAATCTGGCCCTAGGAGTTTTGTTAGCACTGAGCTCACAGTGGATCATTATGAAGTCATCACACTCTGAGTTTAAAAATCTACAATGTGAACAGACCCAGGTCATTTGAGATTGAACTTCAAACCTGAAAACACACGAGAGAGAGAGAGAAACCTACACAAATATGACTCAAACTGAGGGAAAAACAGAAGAACACAGGATCGATGATCGTAATAGAAGAAAACAGTAAACCTGCTCGACTGAATGTGTCTGAACAGAGACAGGTAAGTCCTGAACATAACCTTACAGTTAATTAAGTTTAAGGCTTAAACTTTTTCTTTTTTTAATTATTAAGAACATAGGAGAAGAAAAATACTTTGTCAGAGGGGTTAAACCAAGTAGGCTCCATTTTGGATGAAACGTTTTAGAAGCCGCTCCTTTGTGTTGTGTGTTGTTGTGTTTTTATCTGTCTACTTGTCTCGATTTACACATTCATATTTGAATATTGTTGCTTTTGTACTTTCACAAATGTGAAAAAAACAAGACAAGCTGTTGCCTGTCTGGCCTATTGACAAGCAGTGCCTCTTCCCCATCCTTCTGGTTTAGAGACGACCGACTCTACCGCTGAGCCACAGCACCATTACTGGTGTTTGACCCACTCAGCACTTTTCCCCTCTTTATTTTTCAGACAAGGTCGCAGTTTACTGTGTTCAATAGAACTTCAGACCCATTTGAGATATGAAAATTATGTCAGACAACATGGCTTCAACACATTCAATAGCGGCTGAATCCACCTGCTTTAAATGGTGAGAATGTCACGATGGTGGGAAAACAAGGGAAGAGGACCCAAGAGCAGAACAACTAAAAATATTTATTTAAACAAAAGGTCAAAAACAAGATTTACTACTCAACAAAACCCAAAAGGTAACAAAGGGAGCCACAAGGAATCACAGGAGCACGAGCAAAACTTAGATCTGACAAGGCCCAACATACGACAAACAATGATCTGACACAGAAGGGAAGAAACACAGAGACTAAATAGACATGGGTAATCAAACACAGGTGAGACTAATGACACAGGTGAAGGCAATCAGGGCAATCAACACTGAAGGGAAACACACAGAGCCAGAGAGAAAATGCAAGACAAGAAACACTGAGGATAACTACGAAATAAATCATGAAACACTGAGGACACACAGGGAACTCAACGTAGATAAACACTAGAACACTGGGATAAGAAATACCAAAATAAAAACACTAGAAACTAAGCTAGGAAACGAGAACTACTAAAACGGGAAATATAAACTGAAAATACAAACTACATAAGACCAAATCATGACAGAGAATGGGAACCTGACCAGTCCACTATATCCTGTGTAGTGCAATATGTTTACAACCCTGAGCATTTCCAAACTGTGAACAGTCAAACTGAGAATTCACTGACAACAAGTTGTTTCTTCAGGGCAAAAAAGGAAACATTTCCCAAAGGAAACCAACTGATGCAATTGCACTTCCTGTCTTGCAAATCCAACAAAGCAGAAGCACAAAGACAGGCCAGGATTAAAAGCTTAAAATGACAAAGGAGACGTTAAATTCAAGTGGCTTGATTCATTTAGCTGACTGTCTGGCTCACATATAAAAAAAAATGGGGCAAAATGACAAATCACCACCATGTTTGTGTGTTTTACATGATTAAATGATGGCGGGAGCATTAAATCAAACTTACTCTATCTGTCAAACTGGCTTCAAGACATTCTTTTATCAATTAAATAACAAGCTCTCCACTGGAGTGAGCTCTGACCATGTTGTATTTATGGATGACATCGGTTAGTTAAAGAGCTGCTGTCATCTCTTGTTAGAAGTTTAAATGAGATTGCAACGCTTGGTCAGTATCAGCAACACAAACTGTATTCTTGCAGGAGGAAGGGGATTTTGGCAAACTAATCTTTCTAAGTGGAATAGTTAAGAGCAGACAGTATGACCTACCAGTATGTGTTACCAGAGGTTTGATTGCAGTTGTATTGCTATTGGTGTGTATTAGTTTGGTATTTTATTCTTTGATGTATGGATACTGTGGAGGATTTTCTGTATTTAAGAAGCAGTCTGAGCTGACTGTCGAGAGAGAACCACTACAAATGTCTTCTCTCTGTGTTAACATATAAAAGGTTTTCTGAATGGTATCACATCCCGTTAATTTTTCTTTACTAGATATTCTCATATTTTAGGAAGACATTTCTCTCACACAGGTGTGCATAATAACTTTAGTAAAAACTATTTTAATTCTTTTAGATGTTAACACAGCTTTTGATACTGTTGATCACACAATTTTAATTGATCGTCTCAGAAAATGGGTTGGTTTTAAGGATACTGCACTTAGCTGGTTTTACTCTTATCTTTTAGAAAGAACCTTTGTGGTCACCATCGGTAACTACTCCTCCTCTGTGGTGTACTGCAAGGTTCGGTTTTAGGTCCCATTTTATTCTCTATTTATATGCTGCCTCTTGGCCAAATACTTGAACACCACAAAGTCTCCTTCCACTGCTACACAGACAACACACAGATATACCTTCCTTTGAGACCTGAGGACACTAGGAGTCTAGCTGCTGTCAGAAACTGCCTAAACGACATCAACTGCTGGATGGCACAAAACTTTCTCCAACTGAACAATTCTAAATCTGAAATCATAGTATTCAACCGGCCAAACTCCACTCATATCTCAAAGAGCAGCCTCGGTCCCTTATTCGGCAATGTCCAACCCACCGCCAGCAATCTAGGAATAACATTCGATTGCAATCTCACCTTTGAATCCATATAAAACAGTTGTTCAATCATGCTTCTTCCATCTACGCACCATCTCCAAAATTAAAACAATTCTAACCCAACAAGACCTTGAAAAGATCATCCACGCTCTCATTTTCTCCCGATTTGACTACTGTAACTCCCTCTTTTCCGTAATCACGAATAAGTCACTGTCTCGCCTCCAGCTAGTCCAAAATGCAGCAGCTAGGCTTCTTACTGGTTGTAACAGACGACATCACATCACTCCAATTTTAGCTTCATTACATTGGCATCGACTTTGGAACGACCTCCCTGAGGAGATAAGACTCGCAGATTCCCTCAATTCTTTTAAATCCTTTCTTAAAACATACTTTTACAGACTTGCTTTTATGTGATGTCGTCTTCTTAATGTCTTTTCTTATTGGTTTTACTATTTTTATCTTCTTTTACTTCTTATTGTATTGTGAAAACGACTATGCCCATATTTGGTTGTGTCAGATTTGATTGACAGCTCTGCGCGCTGCATCTGTCTGTCAGGTCAGCAGGTCAGGAGGCTAACAGCTTGATCCGTCTGATTTCTCCTCTTTTTTACTTCGTTTGGAGAGTTTGTTTAACACATATCTGACAACATACATGGCTTGCTGTGCGGTTAACAGACCATCCAACAAGTTGATGCTTCAGTTTTCTTCGGTAAGTGATATAGTAGTGTTATATTTACTGCTTACTCATGTGTTTATATTTACGGACCTAGCTTGTTTAGCGTTAGCTTGTAAACCAGTCGGCTAACTGTGTAGCTCATTATTTATATTATTTACAGCCAATGGTTTAGAAATGTTTGTTGTTAAGATGTTGTTGTTGAAAATAATGAGTTTGTGTGATGTTAGAAGCTAAAGGTTCACCTCGGTGGTTAACCACAGACTGTAAATATGGTTATCTGATGTTATGATGAATGTTATACTCCACGTAAATGTGGACATTAAAAACAAACTTTGTAGTAATTATCCGTCAGTAACATAAACTGAACTGAACCTAATCTGCTGTGTAGGTTATAGAGCAGGGGTGGCCAACCAGTCAGAGACTAAGAGCCACATTTTTTGCTGTCTTACTGCAAAGAGCCACATCATACACACAGGCACACATGAACATCGCCCTGTCCCTTCACCTCTCTTTTGCTCTCTGCCTCACTCTCGTCCTCCTCCACGTTCCTCTCTATTTCTCTCTCAAAATTAAAAAATAACAATAGCCTTGACACTCACAGACACACCCTGACACAGACACACACCCTCACACAGACAGACACATACCTCTGCTCAGCCACATTTACTGTATATGTCACACACCAACATGATATTGACAAAAATGGACTTAAAACTAACTAAGACCACAGGCCAGTCACTGTCAACAAGGAACATTGTGTGCACTGTCTCACACACACAAACTCTCAGTTCAACCAAGTCCACAAACAGAAATATAACAATTTACAATAATGTCAATAACAAAATGCGTGATTTTTTTATCTGACTATGCATGTTGCTTCTTAGTGGGACTTCTGGCATTCCTTGCCTTGAACAATCCTCTTCAAATCTGGCTTGTATTCCGTTGTGGCCACTCGAAGCAATTCTTTCACATGTGTGTCTGTCAGAACAGATCGATGTTTTGATTTCACGTGTTTCAGGGTAGAAAACACAGACTCGCAGACGTATGTTGACCCAAACATTGACAGTAGCTTGAGCGCAGCCCGTTTGACATTGGGGTATTTTTCCATTGGCACACTCTTCCAGAACTCAATGGTCCCTTCCCTTAGAACAGGTTTCAGTTGGTCCTGCTCACAAAGATCGATCATCTCCAATTCGGCCGCTGCCTCGTCTGTGACTAGCGGGGCTTTCAAACAGTCCGTCTCTGCATTAAACGTGTCGACGAGGAACGTAATCTGTGGCCTTTTCAGTTGTAGATCACGGAACCGGGTCACAAAGCTTTCGTGAAGGTTTTCAACCAGTGTTGCACATCTGGCTGTTTGCTTTTTCAGGGCGGCGCTGGTGGCTTGCCCGCTTGCTTTTAGCAGTGCGCGAAAATGCGCTAATTCTCCTTTTTGAATATGTGTCTTGAACAGCTTCAGTTTGTTGACAAATGCAAACACACTTTGCGCCAGGTCAGGCAGCATTTTTAACTTACCCTGCAGATCCAGGTTCAGTCTGTCCAGATGACACAGCATGTCGACCAAAAAGGCCAGATCCATAATCCACTTGGCGTCGGAAAGCTCGGGGTAGTCCTTGTCCTTCTCTTCCATGAATAGTTTCACGGCATCCAAAAGCTCAAAGAAGCGAGAAAGCACCTTGCCTTTAGACAGCCACCTCACAGTGCAGTGCAGCGGCAGGTCACCTGGAAGCCCTTGGTCCAGTTCGGTGATGAGATTCTTAAATTGCCTGTGGTTCGGTGCGTGTGTGCGGATGTAGTTGATGATTTCCATCACAGGCTTCATGACGTGGTCTAAATTCAGTGATTTAGACACCAGTTGCTCCCGGTGAACGATGCAGTGGAAATTCCAAAACTTGGGAAATGTGTTGTCAGCTTTGCACAGCCCCACAAGCCCGTTCACAGATCCGATCATAGATGCCGCTCCATCTGTGGCTATTGCAGTTAGCTTCAGTACTGGCAGATTTGCTTTCACAAATGCAGCCATCATTGTTTCTTTCACATCGATGCCACGGGTTCTGTCCTTCAATGGCACAATATCAAGGATTTCTTCTTTTATCACACAATTTTTTGACACAGATCGTGCAAATATTGCCAACTGAGGCTTGTCTTGAATGTCACAAGACTCATCCAATGCGACACTAAAATACTCGCATGTTTGAAGATCAGAGTGCAACTGCGATTCAATTGCGGTGTTAATGTCCGATATTCTGTGTTCAACAGTGTGGCGGGACAGTTGAACGTCTGATATCATTCGTTTTAGTTTGTCGTTTTCTGGAGACAAGATTTCAACCATGTCACTGAGGCATTTTTTAATGAACTCCCCTTCATTGTATGGCTTTTTAGCTCGTGCTATGTTCCAAGCCAGTTGATACGATGCAAGCGTTACGATCTCTGAGTGCGTCGTAATTTTCTGGAACAACTGTGTCTGCTTTTCTGCCTGATTTTTCAAACTTGTTAACTTGTGCTTGCGAAGCTCAGTACCTTTTGGAAATTCCTGCTCGATGTTAGCATGGAGTGAGATGAAGTGACGCTGAAGATTTGAAGCCTTGAAATGCGTTAATGACGCCTGGCATATAAGGCAGAATGGCTTGCCATTACGTTGAATGAAGAAATATAAACTCTCCCACTCTGTTAAAAACGTCCTGTGTTCATCTTCATAATTTCGTTTTGCTGTGCATTTTTTCCCTGCCATTTTCAGAGCGAACTTGGCTTGTTTCACACAAATTGTTTACTCAACAATAAGGCCCTCCCTCCCTCGAAGCTGATTGGTTCGCAGGCATTTTTGTGATTGGCTCGCAGGCTACATCAAAATTAGACATGTTGTCATGCCCTCATACTGACGGGCAAGGGCAATTTTTAACACAAACACAATGGATGGGCCTAACGTTACAACAACAAAACAGAACACACAAAATTCTATATGAACTGAGGAGCCGCATGAGACTGGGCAAAGAGCCACATGCGGCTCGGGAGCCGCGGGTTGGCCAGGCCTGTTATAGAGGATGACATTAAAGTTACATGGTTGATGTAGTGTCTTAAGGTTTGAGCAAACTGTTAACAAAAAAAAAACTATATTAATAACCATATTAATTTTCACTGAACTCATACACAGAATATAGCAGTAGAAATATAAATAACATATGGAATGAAAATAAGATATAAAGCACATAGATATAAAGTATAAGAAATAGTTTGAAGAGTACAGCCATGTACTGAGCTCATGTTAATAATAAATGAGTTACTGTATGTTCTGTACTAAAGCACAGAGAGTTGGGACCTGTTAATGATTCAAATAATTCAGGTTATATTTGTTTCATGTTAAGATGAAGTACTATCCACAATAAGCTGCTTAATTTTTCCTCACAAAATCTGAGACAATTTGATGTGGAATATCATCGTGTGAGTGAGAGAGCTGAAAATAGCATGATTACAATAATGTTTATCTTATTAACTTTGAATAGATGTTGATTACCTGAATACTGTACCTTTGTTGTCTGGGTAGTAAACTGTTGAATTTATAAATGTGCTCTTACACACAGATGAATACAGAAAAATAGATGAGAACAAAAAAAATGATTTAATGAATAACTGATATTTTCTCTTTTTCTTTTCCATCCTGAAGACCCCTCACTAAAAGTCCATGTTCTCCTGGATCCATGTCACATGCTCGAGCTTCTTCTGAATGACATTTCAACAGTCGAAGTTCTGGAGAGAGAAGATGGCCAGCAGATAGGACAGCAGTACATCAATGAGCTCCACAGGCTTCAGGAGAAGGAGGGTTTGCACCTTGGAAGACTGTATTCATGCTTCAGCTATTTCAAATAAAACTAGATCTCCTCCAAACAACTTGCAATCAAACTATTTTCTTCCCATTTTAAAACCCTTTGTCCAGTTTAGATAGGAGAAGTTGATATTATGTGATATTGATCAGGGAAGACTACATTTCTAAATCATTTTTAACTGTGTTTTTATTCACAAGTTATTGATCTTATTTACTCTCCATGTATCTTGATTTAAGAATGGGGCTATGTTTAAGGTCATATTTTTGCAATGACTCTGTTCCATCCCATTTTAAGAAATGAACTACATTAGTATTTGGTAAAAAAAAATGTTGAAAGAATAAAAAGTTGTGTAAAAGTAGACTTCCTTCCCTTAGCTATTGAGTTTAGCATTAATGCACATTTTAGTCTTGTCCTTTTAAAATCTGAAATGTATACTCATAAGTAGACATAAAGGAGTGCATTTCTATAGAAATATTTATTTAATCTGAAAAACAACATTAAAAAAAGTCTGTTTTTATAGCAGAGATTAACATGTTTACACCTTGGTACAAAACAAACAAATAGATCTGATTAGCTCATGTCTCGATGGACACACACTGTACGGGGGGGTGAATGTTTTGATGACTCATCAGTTTTGATTTGATGAAGAATAAGAGTTATTCACAATAAGGCGTGTAGCTGACCAGCTTGACAGGTGGGCGCGGTGTAATGATTTGTCAAGAGGCTTAAAACCCGTCTCAGCTCCAGCTCTCAGCCTGTGGGTGACATCACTCAGGCCATCCGGGGGAGATCTCCCTCACAGCGAGCTGTTGAAGAGAAACAACTGAAGTCCACCCCAGAAGAACCAACAAATGCAGATGTTGTTGAGGCTCAGGTTTCTTCCTCTGTCTCTGCAGCTCTCTGGGCACCTCGACGGACCAGTCACCAATAATCCACACTGTGTCTATAGGAGAAATACAAAGGTGTTCAATTAATGCCTCAGACAACACAAAATGTACAGTTAACTACATGTGACAGCTCAGGGTGTTTTTTTGTTATGAGCCACATCTGCAGGAATAATATTGAACAAGGTAGCTGCAACTAATCGTAATAGATGCCAGTCTTAAACACTATTTTTTCTAATACTTAAAGTTTTTGGTGTGAAGCTGACACTGTCCACAGACTCCATGACTTCACGGGGTTCAATAGAAAACAAATGTCTTATAATAAATACTATATAATTATTTTTCAATTGTCATGTTCACCTCATCGCTGTTGACATCAGTAAATGTAAGACACAGACATTCCTCTTTTTGTCAGAACAGTAACATGAACTGTATGCTTTGTAATATTGATTTCTTCTGGATGTCTCATATTTATTTACAGTCTATGGATAAAACTTTGTTAATGTATTTCTCTGCTAACGCTGACAAAGTCTAACTGCTCTGACAAATAATTAATAACCATAGTTGTATATTTAAAAAAGTGTAGTTTCAAGACTTTAATTAAATATTTGTGTTGAATATAATTTGTTTTAACTGTGTTGTAGAAAAGTTAAATGTTAACTTACTGTTTGTAGAGTTTTCTCAGGACGAGCAGGAATAGGGGATGATAGCAGCCTAGCTGTTAGCTATGCTGTCAAGTGGACCGCTAACGTCGAGCTGAATGGGCGGAGTTAAATCCCGCCAGTCCCGCCTTACTGCTGTTGCTAAATTGATCTGAAGTTAGGTTGAGACTGCAAATCCAATATGGATGCGGCCGTCGATTGGACTCATTTTCTGCCTATGTCACAGACGGGTCAGGGTTCG
The DNA here is from genome assembly GCF_963930695.1 of Labrus bergylta. NCBI lineage: Eukaryota > Metazoa > Chordata > Actinopteri > Labriformes > Labridae > Labrus > Labrus bergylta. The sequence goes on from NC_089216.1 coordinate 21,294,809, forward strand.
TCCAGGAATATTTACAGTTTATGGTCTTACTACAATAGCAACAGCTATCCACTGGGCTCCTGGAGAAACACCTTCCTGTCAAAGCTGTTAAATACAGACATGCACCGTCACAATCACAGCAATGTTTTTCAGTTGTGGTAAATCACAATGCGTATTAAATCTCCTCCATCACCGAGCTCTGTGGAGTCATCTATGTCTTTCTATCTGCAATCTTTTTTCATGAAGGAGGAAATAACATGAACGTGAAATGTTTGTAGTTCACCTTTCATGCTATTTTTAAAATCCTCATGTTGCTGTTTGCTTTCTTTATCTGAAAACTTGGGGAGAAGTTTTGCTTGTGTTGCTATCGAGTTAAGCAGATACCTGCTTCTTAAGCAGGTTTAAGAAGTAGATACTTGTGTGTGTGTGTGTGTGTGTGCGTGCGCGCGTGTGTGCGCGTGTGTGTGTCTTTGATCCCAGCAGTGGGTTTGTGGAAGTCGCATACTTCAACAAAGACAAGTTGAAACTCTTGAACTCCTCAGTCTCTCACTTTTCTCTCTGCATGAGGTGATCTATTTGCGTGGCTCTGGATATATGACTCACTCTGCAGCAGTACATCAACAGTACTTAAAGATCAGTATTTCTATATAAAAGCTGAATCAAATACCTACATGTAATGGAATCAACCCCTTTTTAAAAACCTAAATGTATTCATGTTTATTTTCACAAGATGGATTGTGTCTCACAATTTTTATTTTCCCCTTTTGAATGATTTTGGGCTTGTTATGCCTTTATTTGGGAGAAAGGACAGTGGATGGTTTAGTAAAATCAGGAGGTGGTGGTGGGAAATAACGTGCGGGAAAGAAGCCAAGAGTTGAGTCGAACCTGAAAAGCCCGCTTCCTGGACTATAGCCTCTGTACATGGGGCGTGAGACCTAACAGCTATAGGCCTATACCAGCACCCCCACAAGGTTTTTATCACAATCTTACAATCAGTGCTTTCCCTTCTTTTACTCGGTTTGTTGAAAGAACCAAGGTCTAACATGCTTTACAAAAACTTTGTTGATTTACTAAATCAATGACACCACAGGCTAAGACAATGAACATGTTTCTTATGTTTCCCATGATTTTTTTCTAACACAGTGATTTCCATTGTTAAGCAGGCACCAATTGGTTTCAAGCGTTTATCTATTGAACCCTTCAAGATGGTGTTTCAGCCCCACCAAGAACCAAACGTGATCTTTTTTGAGGATAAGCTGCTGTTAATACTGTTAATGCCAAATGAGCGACAGCCTGGCTTATGTACTTTACCAGTATGTGTGAGTCTGTGTGTACATACACCTGACACTAAACAACTTGCCTGCTGCCTGGTTGCTTGCATAAAGTCACCAACTCCACCTCTATGACTTCTAATGCACGTGTGTGTTATTACATGTTTGCATTGTGTAGAATGTCTTCCAACTGCAATTTAATTTAAAGATAACTTAAAGATAAAACTGACCTCTTGTTCAATTACTCGATGTTCAATGAGGACCATCAGACAAACAGCTACACCTTCATATACATTTTCTGTAATACATAGAGGCTATGACAGTCCCATTGGTGTACATAAAAAATGTATTTGATTTGATTGTACCTTTATTTTAGCAGAAAGTCCCATTGAGATAAAAAAGAAAATGTATTTTACAATAGAGACCTGGCCAAGGCTTACAAAGCAGCAGCCATACAAAACAACAAACATATTCTAAGCTTGATCCAAAGACAACTGGACTTGGTTGAAGATCTTGAAAACACATTAAAACCCAATTAAAACAATTTGACTTGGTAAAATTATACAATATAAAATGGCTTAAAAATAACATTGGCCTTTTAATAAAACAACCACATGCTTCTGTCAACATGTTCTTTTTAGTGATCTTAAATCTGTAAAGAGACATTAGTGTGTCTAATTTGAACTCTTTTGAAGGTTATTATTTATTTGAAGGTTAGAAATATTTTTTTCCCATATTCTGTGAAAAAGTGGGGTTCAGTGAAGAGGAACACATTAGAGGATCCGGTAGAGCTGACATATAGAAGATAGACTTTTTAAATAAAAATATATCTGTGCCGTTGTCTCCAACCCATATGATCATAAAGAATGCAATGGTAAGGGGTTTAGCATTAGTCATGAAGTGAAGAAGTGAGTCATACACTGAATCAAGGGTCTTTAAAATGGATGACAATGCATACATATGCACGCCATAATCAGTCACAGATAGAAATGGAGCGTCCACTAGTTTCTTTTCATGGACTTAAAGTAAAGAAGAAGCCAATCTTCACTTCTTCAACTCTCGATTGTTAATATGCACATATGAAAGTCTGTTGTAAACTTACTTATAGGTCACCATTTCAACGGGATTACAGATTCCTAGATCCTCAGTTTTTCATAATGCTTATGTTTGTCTGTTACCGTATTTTCCGCACTATAAGGCGCACTTAAAAGCCTTTAATTTTCTCAAAAAACGACAGTGTGCCTTATAATCCGGAGCGCCTTATATATGGATCAATTGGTTAATTGGTTGATCCATACTGGTTGTACACGGTGCTCAGCGACACTGACTCGGATAATGACGAGAGGGAGCCGGGCATTTTGGATGCCGTACTCGCCCAACTGTTCAATTCGGACACTGAACAAGAAGAATTCGAGGGATTCGTGGACGGGGAATGAACTGAAAAAGTGAGCTTTACGTGTTATACGTAACTGAACAATGTTGAGTTATGCACTAACGCAGGGGTGCCCAACCTTTTTTGAACCAAGATCTACTTTTAAAGTTACCAGTCTGCCAAGATCTACCAGTCCACATAGTGAGCCATAGCCTTTACCAACAGCCTACAAACGCATTTAATACTCACACAACAAACAGAAAATAATAAATGAGAGTTCTGTAAAAAATAATGCAGACTACAGACTACAGCAGGCTGCTGTGAGATGATTTTGCTTTTGTTAAATTAGCTGCAGACACGGTGAGAGTGAACGGAGTAAAGTCCAACCGACTGTTTGACCGGGTCACGTGTGTTCCCACCTCGGTCCGTACGGATCACGGATCAACTGTGTGCTGTAGCACTAAAAGTAAAAAGTAAAAAGGTTCGCGTGGTGGCTGGCGCTCCAGTGCAAGTGTGTGTGTGTGTGTGTGTGCGTGTGCGTGTGCGTGTGCGTGTGCGTTTGCGTTTGCGCTGTATGTTGGTGTGTCTCGTCCCCCGCGATGCTCACAGTCATGACAGCAGAGAGGAGCAGAGAAAAGTAGCTGCAGCTTCATCAAATGCGCTTAATACTCGTAGCATAGTTTCTATATATGACTTTTTGGTAAAACATTTACCCCCTCCGGTTTTACCTGCACGTCATTGCGCATGCCTGCACTCTCTCTCTTGCGCGCTCTCTCTCTCTCTCTCTCTCTCACTCTCTCGCTCGCTCTCTCATGCATGCAGCAATTTCATGAATAAATGAAAAATTAAATACACACAGGTTGGAAGTATACTTGGGCTCCCAACACAGGTATCGTGTGTGGGAAACAGTGCAATGAGATGAAATTGAAATCACTTTTCTATTTTACAATTGTATTTTATATTGACAAAACATCTCGCGATCGACTGAGAATCAGTCAGCGATCTACCTGTTGATCGCGATCGACTGTTTGGGCAGCCCTGCACTAACGTTTGAATTAGCGGTATCAGACTGTGTTTCTTTTACGTGTTTACAACTGAACAAGGCTGGGAGATATTGTGAATATGCACATTAACGTTTGAACAACGTTGAGTTATTGTGAATGCACTACGTATAAAACTACGTTTTGAGAGTTAAGAGAAACGTCAAAGAAATAATTTATTATTTGGGGAAATCGTCTTATGTACTTTTGTTTTTGTAGTTTTATACGTTACGTTTTATACGTATTTATATTTATATATTCACAATATCTCCCAGCCTTGTTCAGTTGTAAACATGTTCTATTCTATGCGCCTTATAATCCGGTGCGCCCTATATATGAAAACAGTTCTAAAATAGGCCATTCATTGAAGGTGCGCCTTATAATCCGGTGCGCCTTATAGTGCGGAAAATACGGTATGTTACAATTTTACAATGTTACAATTCACTTAGCAGACGCTTTTATCCAAAGCGACGTACATCAGAGAGTAAGTACAACACTAATCCATTCATACACCGCCACCGAAGCAGAGGGAGCAATTCAGGTGTCTTGCCCAAGGACACATCAGACATGTTGCCAAGCTGGGGATCGAACCCTTGATCTTCCTGTTGAGAGGCAACGACTCTACCAACCTGTTACCTAAAAAAGATATAGAACTCATAGATAGCACAAGAAGCGAGTATGTTTGTCAAAAGTGTTAGTTTCCTTTCAGAATCATCTTGATATTTATCAGTGGAGTCAGATAGGTTTGACTTTCTTCACTTGAATGTTCAAACATATACTGTCTGTCAGGTTGTGTGTGTTTCATTTTAATCCCCAGCTCTTGTCTTCCTACCCTTTTCACCCGAGTTTACTTATTCCTCCCTCATCCTCATATACATCAGGCCTTCCCTTCTCTCCCCCCTCTGTCTCTATTCCTGTTATCTGTTCCTTTTTTCTTATTCTGCCTTACATCTCTCACTCCATCGTGTCATCCCTGTTACCCCCTCATGCTTTCATCTGTCTGCCTCTATTCTACCCTTCATGCCTTATCTCTCCTGTCTTTCTTTCTCATGTCATGCTTTCATCCCTTCCCTCTTATCCTTTCTGTCTCATCTCATTCCTCTTTCCGCTCATCCTTTCATCCGTTTCCCCATCTGTCACTTTAGTTACTTTTACTGACTGCTTATCACAGACAGTTTTGCCTAAACAGTGTACAAAATGTCACTTTCAAAACTCACCAAGTAACAGATTCTGCAGTCAAACCACAATGACTTCCTAATTTAAAATGGATGGGGTAACATTTAATAACTAATATCTGCAGCACATCTCTGGGTTTTTATCCTCTGATTTCTGTAATTGTTGAACAAGACACAGAAATCTGAAAAATTGAGTTTATGCAAAATGCTTTCTCTTATTTGGCGTTCTATAATTGTTATACTTCCCTGGTTTGAAGTTTGATAACCACTACAACCAGACCAAACCTCAAAGCTTGTTGTAAAGCAGAAGGAGGAGTCAAAACATGGTTGGAGAAACCCAATATTACAGACAGGCTGTCAGGAATCAACTGAAAAGTTTTGAGTCAGTGTCATATTTTAAATTTTTACCAAAGGTCTTTATATAACTAGTTTAAGTGAATATGATTAGTTGTGACATACATTTTGCACATGTATGCACATACAACTGCAACCCCTGAGTAAATTAATGCAGGGATTGGGCCACCCCTGTTAAAAAAGTCTGGACACACCCCTGTGGGTACCCAGTGTTGCTCACTGAGACAGTTGGCACAGGGCAGGTCATTCTCAATGGGTGCTCTTACTGTATTGGATGCTGGAACCTGATTGTCTTTGCAGCTTGTTTTGTGTGTTTCTATATGCCAGGTGCATGCTTATGGGAAATATAGAATGCAATGTCTTTGGAGCTTTCCAAATTCCTTTTATAAAGTGTAGAAATGTTTATGCTTGAAATACTTCAATCTTACAGGATTTTTCATTTTTTTAATTGGGTCTGGTGAGTTTTATTAAAATCATTGTTATTTATTTAGGTTTGCAGTATCAAATGAGGTCAAAGTGCTTATGTTTGTCCATCACTGTGTGCATGTCTTACTTTATTGTATAGTACAACATGGTCTATACACACATGCATTAATCCACCCACACATGCACAGGCCAACCACACACACATTCATTTCAATAAGCCATGCTCCTTCCCAGCATGAAATGGAGCCATGTAAAGGTGAAAGAGTGCAGGTGTGGGGTGTGCATGTTCCACTTTTCTTTGTGTTTGTGTGAGAGACCATCTGCCTTCATCCAACCACGTGGCGACTCTGAATATAGCCTCCATCTCAGCGTCACTACAATTAGAGTGAAAGTAAGGCATTGCTTGAAGGCACCGCAATTAGGCTGAGTCACATCAATGCTGGACAGCTCTGATGAAGGGCTATTAGAGGAGCCAGGGATGATGGACGCACTCAGCACCCCCCCACCAACACCTTTACCGCCATCACCATCTGTCGTCACAAACCCCCCACCTCCACCTCCTCCACATCTATCACCATTAGCACCAAACTTTCCCATGCAACTATTCTGAACAAGAGTCATTCTAACCTGGCAGCTCTCTCCCTGCCATTTTTCCCTCCTCTCTTTTCTGCATCTGTCTCATTTCCTGCCATGGTTTCATATATATTTCGGGATAAGTGCTCTCTATGAATCTTACACCTGCTCTCTCTCTATCTGCTCTCTCTCTCTCTCTCTCTCTCTCTCTCTCTCTCTCTCCTCTCTGCCTTTTCCAACTTTGTGTCCTTCATTCACTCTCCTTCCTTCTGTTCATCAGTACATCTATTCATCTTTCTCTCTCTAGTCTCTGCAAGTGCTTATCTCTCCTTCTTCCTTCCGTTTTTTTTTTCTCAGAGTCATGCACCTCCTTTAATAGCTCAATTTCTCTTATTCTCCTCTATTTGATGCATTTCACCTGCCTGGAATTATTTTACTCGCATCAATCCTTCTCCACCTCATGGATTTCATTTATAGAACACCTATTTTAACATGCCACTCCAAAGAATCAAAAAAGTATTATTTTAAACAAGGAGTGTATATATGCTGTATGGTCTGGATTGATTTTGGTCAGCTTTGGTTAGTTATTGTAGGAAACACTTTAATCTACTGATGTTAGCCTATCTAAGCAGTTTGATGAATTATGGATGAAGTGTTTGATTCTTTTTAATGTTGTATTCACTCAGCATAAGGAAATTCAGGCCCTGAAGAATTGACCTTTATCAGCAGGTCAGGACTCATTCATGTGAAATTTGAAGAAAATCTGACATTGTATATGAGAGGTGGTACTTACTCCTTGCAGTAGAGGGTGCTACGGTTACAGTTATGTAACTCAGGGGTTAAGAGGCCAACCCTGATCATACCTGTGAAATTTTGAGCAAATCGAACATTCAATTTGGGGTGTAGTATCACCTCTGTCCAGTAGGGGCACTATGTTGACGGTACAATTGTATAAGGGTAGATCTGATCAGGACAGGAATGACATCATTCCTTTGAAATTTGAAGAAAATTTGACATTCTATATGGGCGGTAGTAGTTAGTCTTTGCAGTAGGGGGAGCTGTGGTTACAGTTGAATATTTCAACTATTTAGTTTGTAGTTTGTGAATGTGTTCAGAGGCCAAAGCTGCGGAGGAATAATAAGAATCATCCTCTCCTCCGAGGTCGGTGCTCGGCTGTTCACACACACAAAAAATAGGTTGTATTTAGCTTTTAACTATTTATTTGTAGTAAGGCTACCATAATGTGTTTTATACCTGCTGCACTGCTGCTATGAAGGGGCAGGGGGTCAACTGTGGGCTGGGCATACCTACCCATTCACACACTGATGGTAGAGATCACTATGTAGTATCATCCATCAGAAGGAACTAATCCCATTCATATACCACCACTGAAGCAGTGGGCGCAATTCAGGGTTAAATGCCTTGTCCCAAGGACACATTGGACATGTTGCCTAGCTGGAGATTGAACCCTCAATCTTCTGGTTGAGAGGCGACGGCTCTACCAACTGAGCCACAGCCGTTATGCTACCCACGCTCCTGTCGTTGTTGAGCTCCGCTTTTGTGTTTGAAAGGCATTTTGAATTCCTCGGTCAGCTCGGAGATGTGCACTGTCCTAAACTAGCTACATCACATGATCAGATATTACCCAGCAATCATCACTGCATATTTGTATATTTTACAAAAATACCAAAGACAATATGAAATTATTAATTTAATCGAACCGTTTTTATATATATAGTTTGTTTATAGTTTATGTAGAGTAAGCATGTCCTTTTGTTATCAATTGTGACTGACTATAACATACACAAAAAGAAAACCATGATGAAGAGCAGTCTGCCTCTTCAAGGCAATATATAGTGAATGGCACTTTCAAAATGGTAATGTGCTTCCCTAGACACAAATGTATCTCTGACATCCATTGAGTCAGATAGACAATTAGTGTAGAAGTTCCAGCACAATGACGTTGGCTGCCCAGTTTATTTTTATGCCATTGGTGTCATCACATCACCTTTTCTTAGTAAGATAACTGTTATCAATGCAGCCTTTTGTAAACCTGGTAATTGTAAGTATATGATTTAATTAAAAGTCTCCAGTTTCATCAATCCCAGTCTCTTTTCTATGCCCTCTGTCTGTGTGTCATGCTCATCCGCCTCCTGTATCTGTGTACAGTATTTTACCATGGTTACACGTCCTTCTTCCTCCTGTCTGACATTTTATCCTCTTCCATCACCCTTTTCCATCCACCTTTTCCATCTCCCCATACTGGAATTACCCTTATTATGATTATAGCCATGATGATAATGATAACCACTACCAAATTGCACTCTCTCTCTCTCTCATATCCAACATGCAGGAGATTATGATTGACTGAAAGGCTGCCTACAAATGTTCCTGTCTCATTTTTTTTTTTTTTTGGCTCTCCTCAATCTCTCTTTGTTTCACTCCTCTTTTTTATTCGTTTGGCTTTTTTCATTCTTTCCTTTCTTTCTCCACTGAAGCTCTCTCCCTCTCCAGCTCACCTCTTGTCTCTTTTCAGTCTTTTTTCAATTTTCTGGCAGTCTTTCATCTCAGTGCTCCGCTCAACCTTTTCTGGTCCATCGTACCTCTGCCACTTGTCCTCGGCTCTTTCCATTCACACTACCAGTTTTCAGCCTCTCATTTGTTCTCTGTCCCTCCTTTCTTCTCTTCTGCCCTCCTTCCTATTCTGCTGGCCTGAAGAGATCAGATACGTTCGCTTTTGAGCCATATTTTATTCAGGAAATTCGAATAAAACTAATAAATAGAGTTGCCTCTTGCATATGTGAAGTGGACTACATGAATAGGTTTATTACTCCCTGTTGGAGACCAGGTTGATTTTAGGTATGTTTCATTTCAGTAAAAAATGTAAGTGCACGATTTGTTTTTTTTTAACATTTTATAAATTACATTTTCCCATTAAACATGTAAATAAATTATTGAGCTTTTTTATTAATCAGAATTCAAATTCATCAAAAAGGTGATTATCTGTTAAGAGGCCAGTTGTTGTGCTATTTGGATGAAGGTAGCATAAATGTACCCTGGAACCTAATTCCATGTGCGGGAGCTTGACAATGCTATTATTAAAATTAGCTGCTCTTACATCCTTCAGGACATTTCAACAGTCTGTGAGACGTTCAAAGAGTTTAGAACCTTATTCATACACAGACAGTACAGTAGCCTTTGAATACGGACAATATTATATTTGCCTTCTTTTCACCTTACACATATGACCATCTGAAATGTATTACACAATTTCAGGACTTTTATGTTTTGCAATCATGCTTTCCCTTCCTGTTTTGCTATTTTCTGACTTTATGTAGAAAGTTGAGGTGAATATTTTTGACTGTTCACATTCACAGATGCTTCCTCTGGACAATGTCACACAATCACACCAAAGTTCTCAGGAAGAACAGGTTATGTTTGAAGCATTAAGAATTTTGCCTCTAATCTATTTATGAGTATCTCCATCCAAAGAGCAAGTCAGACTCATTAAGTTTGGGTCCTGTGCTTTTAAATTCATTCAGTAAAAAGTAATTGAAAGTTATTTTTTAAACTGAGGTTTTCCTCTGCTGTTTCAATAATTATCCTGTCTACACAGGCTCAGTTCTCAAAAACATCTTTGTCCACATGAAAATGCAAAACGCACTGTTACAGCTGTCATGAGCACGCCATGTCCAAAACAATGTTTGACATGCTAAAATGTTCTCGCCATCCCTCTGCAATGACCCATTTGATTTGACAAAGTTGTCCATTCAAGCGCCTCTGCTCGTCAACATAGAAGGAGCGCTAGTTTGGTAACGTCTGCTATCGCTCTAATCTCATGTAAACAAAAGAGACAGCGTCGCACAATGACGTCACATGGAGGAGAAACCGGCGCACAGCGTGACATTACAAGCCCAAAACTCTCTTATCCCCTTCTATATATAAACACATTTAACAGAGTTTCTGAAAATCTTCACAGAGAAAAACCTCACTTTTAGAAAATACACGCCCTACGTGTGGAGTAGGCCCAAGTCCAAAAAGCACAGGCAAACAAATCCGAGTGGCAAAGACAAAAGGCAGGTTAAACGAAGACATACATTCAATCAGGAAAACATGAGGAGCAGGATCTGAACCAAGACAAGGGTAAGATACAAAATAAAACAGCAGAAATGTCTGGAAGGAGTGTCAAAGTTACGACCCTTTCCACCAATTCTTTGTCATGGTCGAATTAATGGGCACAATTTGTCTCTGACAGCTGGAGAGACAAGAAAGAGAAAGTTTTTATGTCTGCACACAGACTACAATATGACATAATGTGCATTTATATATTTCTTCATTTAAATGTTATTCTCTGAGAAAGCAATGTATCTCAGAATATCTTATTATAATCCATCAGAAACATGATTATCATCCTTTATAACTGTCAGGTTGTTTTTCTAAAGAGGCTCAGGTGTGTTATTCCAGTATATTAAACAAAGTCGTTAGATTCTTGAGTCCTGCAGGCTATGACAGGGAAATGTACTGTATGGGATTAAGGTTGTTGCGGTAACCACTAATATGAGTTTCCGCTGTATAAACCAGCCAACTGCAGAGAACGGAGGCAACCCGCCACAACTGCACATGAAGTCACCTCACCCCACCTGACCTTCATACAGAAATAATGGCAACTGCACCAAATGTAACTTCTCCGCTTTGAGCACATTTTGAATTTCAGCAGAATGAAAAAGGAGATACAGCTAATTTAGATGATACAATATGTCTGATCAGCGCCAAATAGATCAACACATCCAATTTGAGGTGTCACCTCCCAAATAATATGTGGCATGCAAGATCATTTTGATTGTGACTCTTATTTATTTTAAACACAGCTGTAATGAGGAGCTGAGTGATAGGGACACTGAAGAAAAAGCTGAGCCTATACCAGCTCAAAGCAAGAAGAAAACATACAGATATTTTGGATATTTACAGTCTGACAAAAAACATGTTGCTCTGTAAACTGTGGGGAAGACAAGTGCAGCTAAAACAGGCAACACCACCAACCTTTTCTACCATTTAAAACAATGTCACCTGTTAGAACGCTCCAAAGGAAAGAAATGACTAAACGAGTGTTAGTGGACCTTCAGAAAGCACCAGGCCAGTAAACTCTCCAGCAGCAAACTGTCTTATCAGCATTCTCCAGCAATGCACTGAACCTATGATTGTGAAAGGTGCCTTTGTTCAAGTTTTGTTTATTTTGGTCTGACAATAAATTAATTGAACCATAATAAACCATCTGGTTTCTTCAACTTTCACTCAGTAGCAAAAATTCAGGGGGCGCTGGTGGTGCAATGGATAGTGTGCGCACCCCATGTATGGAGGCTATAGTCTTCCAAGCGGGCGGCCCAGGTTCAAATCCAACATGTGGCTCCTTTCCTGCATGTCATTCCCAACTCTCTCTCTCCCTGATTCCCAACTTTATCTACTGTCCTATCTCTCAAATAAAGGCACAAAGAAGTAAAAATCAGACTTTCAGTTTGAAAAGGAATAATGATTTAACATTTATCGTCATAATTATCAATATTGACTGATATGACATTTGTTGTTGTGATAACATCTTTAATCATAGCGGCCATCAGGCCTAATGTTGGAGCTAAAGAAAATCACTGTAACGGCATGTCAATGGAGAGGAAAACGTACACAGGTTTGGACACCTTGTCTCACTTCACCAAATGAAATCTTCATTTGAAAAATCAATCCGTTTTACAATACCAGCTCGAAGAATACATCAGGGAATATAAATGTTTTGATTCGTCTGTGTATGTCTGGAATGATTTCCCAAGCGGGTCTCTACTATAAAGACCAAAATAATATCCCACCTAGACGACATGTCACCCTCGTGCTGCTTTTTAGAGCTGCAACTGATAACATGGCAACAGAAGAAATTCAACCCCTCTACACACACAAGTTACATCAATCCCAATAGTATCTTCCACCTGTCACTTGCTGTCCAGTCAGTCCAGTATATTACCACAATCAATATGAGAGTTCCTCATCTGTTGTACTGTGATGTGTCTTTGCTGTTCACTGTTTGACAGTTTTTATGATACAGACTCAGTTTGAAGCTGCTTTGTGAAGCACAGCATGAGGAGCAGCTAAAAGCTTTCCTGTAGTTGTAGAGAGAGAAGGCCTCTCAGCTGCACGCTCAGCTCTCTACACCTGCCTGTCAGTGCACCACTTTACCACATACCACTGCAAATCAATAGCACCAGATGACTAAAGAAACAACATGAATCAACCACAAGGCTTTTGTACACAGTACATCTGTATTAGGTATTTTATTACTGTGGATTCTGTTTATTTTGACAGATGTTAATTTCACTTTATACTGACAGCACTCATTAGAGAAACATTTTGGGAATTTTTGCCAGTTTATGTAAACTCTATTATTAAAGTCAAGCAGGTTTTGTAGCTTGCAAAATCAAACTGGGGTGTCGTTCATGAAACAGTGCATAGAATCCGTTTAGTGTACATACACAAAAACCCAAAAATGGCATGCGTCCATGATAATTAAGATTTAATTATCAAGTCAAGTTTATTTATATAGCACATTTCATATGACAAGAATAGACTCAATGTGCTGAAAAGAAACAACTAACAGTAGAAAATATACATGATAACATACACTATCCATAACAATAAAACCGCAAGATAATAAAATACATGCGAAAAAAAAGAAACGGCAACACAATAAAAAAAAGAGTAGGAATAAATATGTATTTAAATAGAAATACAATTTCTTAATTAAAGTGCAATATATACTCCAATTAATATGATTTAGCCAAAAGCTTGTACAAATAGATATGTTTTAAGTCTTCTTTTAAAAGAAGACAGTTGTAGCTCAAGTGGTAATGAACTCCAGAGAGTAGGACCATAATGACTAAAACCACCATGAGCTGCTCTTCAATTCATTTTGGGTACGTTAAGGAGACCTTTATTACTCAGTCTGCATGTCAACAACATATGACATGAGCTAAGCCATTCATAGATTATAAAACAATAAGAAGTATTTTAAAATCAATCTGTGTGTGTTAGCTACAGCAGGAAGGTCACAACCTTCAGTAACATCAGTGACACCATGCTGCATCAACACAGTCCTCCTGAAGTGAAACATCCACTATTCATCATGACAAACAAGTTTATGTGACACTGATTTCTACATCTAATATCTGAGCACTAACATATGTCAGTAGATTCCCTCAGGGTAAGATATTATTCTGAAGTTTGATTGACGAACAACAGCTTTTAATTGTTCTCAAAGTTGTATTATAATAATGACGACGTGGATCTGTTAGTTTGAAAGTTTGGTGAAATTAAATGTATTTAATTTCACCAAAAATTAAATACAATTTAATTGTAGAGACATAAATATACATTCTGACTAAGATATTGCTTTTTTAAGAGCCTTCCTTTGATTTTGCTTGTTTTTTTATTTTTTTTGCTTTTATCAACATTTCTGTTGTTTGTACTCTGTAGCACTCTGATATTTTCTTACAGTGTGTAACAAATAAAGTGATTATTAAGCCTTACTTTGTGTTGTTCAATGGTGACCACGTGTTATTCAACTCATTTTTATGCCACCACTGCGCTTGCTGTTTCAAAAAAATCCTGTTCAATTGAAGTTTATCCATGAAACCACGCTGCAAAATAATCTTCCAGCATCTATCAAAAGCCTTTGACAGTTTAAAAAAGTCATCTTGAAAAGCCCTTCTCTGCTTTCTATGTTGTCCATGAACACAGTCTGTTTCAAGTTCCAATAGTATTTTGTGCTCTATCACGTCGACATGGATAGTATTAAAGGCAGAAAGGCTCTTCCATGAGGGCTTTCACACTCGCAGAAAACTCCTAAAAACTGATATTTGTTGGAGGAGCTGTATGTGTGAATGCAAACAGCTGAATCTTTCATTTGGACTTTCTCCTTCTCGACCCCTGGTATTTTTTTGATATTGACACGAGTCAGTGTGCACTTGTTTGGTTGTCTTTCCTTTTTTTTTTCTCAATGGCATGTTTTCAGTGTCAGTCTGTAGGTGTGTATTTAAACAGTATGTTTAAAGATGGCTGCCTCTAAGTACATGATGTTCCAGGTGGAGGTCACCTGTCAGCACAGCAGGCAGAGGTTTCAAACATCAATGATGTTAGAGAAAGAACATGATAGTTTCTGATGTCTACTGTGGAAATCACACTAACCTCAAAACAATTATAACAAAGAAAAACTGGAACCGAAGAAGGAAATGAAAGAAGATTACATCAAATCAAGGGCTCATGTAACTTCTGTCAGTCTTCTGATTCTGACCCTGGATCAGGCACATTGTCCATGCTGATGTTTCTTTATAGTTCTCTAAAAATAATGGGTATTTGTAAAGAGTGTTGTGCCTCAGATGTGCAGAATAATTAGTGCATAAACTCAGAGAATAATATTACCAAAACTGTCTGAACATTAATTGTTTCAGACATCAGACTTATGTTGCTGATCTCCACTAAATGGAACATTTTAAGATGATGCAATTTTATCTCAGTTATTTGCTGTCATCTCATGTTTAGTCCCCTGTTAATAGCAGCTTACTTTTCACCACTTCTTTGTTCCAATATCAACAAAGGGATATTTTCAATGTGAATGCGGAGGTCATTCCTATTTATAAATCTCGGTTCACTTTCAACTTTTATTCAAAGATTGAAGGAGTCTTTCTGCCTTTAGAGTAGCATGTGGCTTAACATCAGCAGTGATTGTCTTGTCCAATGTACAAGACATCTTTTGGCCAGTCTGCTTTCTCTGCAAAGGGCAAAACTTGGAACTCTCTGCCCACTGGCATAAAATTAGAGAGCAACAGGAATGCTTTTAACAGAGGACTCAAACAATGGCTAAAATCAAAACAACAGTGCTCACATGAATAGCTTCTGACTGGTTTATTGTTTGATCATGCTGCCTTTGCTCTAAGGTTTATGTCTATTTATTTATTCTCTCCTTATTGTTTTCTCTGTTTTATTACTTTTCTCCCTATCTTAATGTTTTCCTTTCAAACCCCTCTTGTGGACAGGTGTTAAGAACTAGCATGCTTGCTAAAACACTTAAACAATGCATCTGGTTCGTCCAGTGTATCTGTGATGTCCATGCCAAATAAAGTCTATTATTATTTACTGCTGCTCATATTCACTCCAGCTACAAAGAACCTTTAATCTCAGTCCATCAACTCTTCTACTGTTGGCGCTGTCAGGCTCTACTATAACAGTTTGTACAGACTGTGTAGCATGTTTAAAGACACAATCGATCTTTATTCATATAGAGTCAATTCATAATTTTTTATCTCAAGACACTAACAAAAAGAGTATGTCTAGACCCTCTTTGTTGTTTGGCAGGTCCACAGAAACTGGCTGTCCAATATCTAAGACCAGATATTTCTTTATTTACTTTATGGTACATGAAGATTTAAAGTAAGTGACTTGCATTGATAGATTTGAATGCATACAGATTAAGAGCAATAGAAGGTAGGAGGTGAACTTGTTAATGCACAGCCTACATGTTTGCAATGTTTCTGTAAGGTAAAGCAAGTTTTGACCCGCTTTGCCCAAACCCGTGCTATTTCAACCCATACTGAGTTGAGCCATCGGCAATAAGTCAATAAACAAACAATAACCACAAAGATTATCTTCCATTTTCATCTCTTAATACAACTGCGAAAGCTAAAGATTCTGACCTTCCCACAAACGTAACAAATCCCTGCCAATGCAATGAGGTATTATGTTCTTAGAGGGCAACTGCTTTACGTTTGTGGGAAATGTATTTAATTTGTGGGATTGATTAAAAGCTGAAGATCTGTAATATGTTTGTGGGTATTTATTTATTACGTTAAGTGTTGTAACCCCTCCAGAACATTATGCTACCAGAATGTAGACCTGCTTGTCTCTACAGTCTGTAAATGTACTATGGGAGGTTCAACCTTCATCAGTCCAGAAGGCAGACAGCCTCCTAACTTATAGTGAGGGCTGGCTCAGGCTTGGACCAGCACACATTCACGCTGCTAGGCTTAGACTGCCGGGGGAGTTGGCAAACCGAGTTTCTGTTTTTCCCTCTCTCGTCTTCAGTCTGTTGAATTACAGAAGGTGTTCTGTTCTGCCCTCGTCTTCAGACATCAAGAAGCTTGTTGGTCTCTATTCTTATTTATACTTGCCTATTAAAAACCTCTTTACATATTTGTGTAAAGTGAATTTAAATCTAGTTTGGTATTTAGTTTAACATATTGTGTTTTTTTTAACACTAAGTGCACAACATGACTCCATTATATAGCCCTGGACGGCCCAAAATTATTAATTAAGTATTCATAAAAAAAAAAAAAACTGATTGCTATATCCAGTAAAATGTGTAAAAAAAAAAAAATGCTGTGACTTTTGAGGAAATTTTTCACAGATTATTTTTCCCTCTTAATGTACAGTGCAGCTAAGGAGAATATCAAGATGTGCTCAGTGTGCTGCAGAAACACCACACCCTTAAAGGGGAGATTAATTTGATGCTTATCGAAGTTATTTTCACTTTTCTCCCCACCTGTTTTGGAATATTTTGTTTGAATTTACAGCTTTACACTTTTCATCTATAGCTTAGGGTTAGGGGTTCTAAGTGTCCTGTAGTAATTGTACTGCAGGCCTCATGATCAGTTGAAGGTTTTGACATGATTCAATGCAGGTCTATGAAATGAACAGAACATAGTTCAATTAAGGTGTGTAGCCTAGAGATTACTTTACCTGATCCTTGCACTGAGGCTATAGCCATCGACGTGGTAGCCGTGGGTTTGAATCCGACTCAGATCCTTTGCTGAATGTCATCCCGCACTCTCTCCTCCCAACATTTCCTGTCTCTCTTTCCTATCTAATAAAGGCAAAAATGGCCCCCAAAAAAACTTTGAATATGCAGCTTTGAGCAAACAGCACAGTTATGCTTAGTTCTCTAAAAACCATAGACTATAAATTTGAGTTTGGACAAACTGACAAAGCCACAGTGCGACAGTGACATTACCAATTGGTTGCAGAATACTTTTTGGAAAATCTTTAATGTGATCGTTGCTTTTTTGTTTTTCAGTTCTTTTATTTTGAAGCCAGGGGAGATAATATTTGATAAAGTGGTTGAAGCTAGAGATCGGCCAGGGGTCAGCAAAGGGTATGTTATGTAAGTTATTCAGTCATAAAATAAAGGCCCCAGGCTGATGAACAGAATTAGTTTCTATTTTTGGAGTCCGGCCCAAGTTGTTTCTTCAATTCACCACAAAGTTGAGAGAGCTTGAGGAACATAGCAAACCTGCCGTCCTTGGCAAAGAGGGCCAGGTAAACGATGTCAGTCTGAAATAAATCAGTGTATAAGAAATATTGAAAGAGCCAGGTGATATCACCACCAATACTACTCCCTGTCAGATAGTGCTGACACACTGATGTTATAGTTCAGTAATCGATGTATTCTTGATTGAATGTTTTAATCAACTGACATCACTAGCTGTATTTACACATTTAGAAATGCACTAAAACATAATCACATTTTCATCAAATTATAGTGAATCTTGCATAAAGGATCATCATGCAAGAGCCATTCTATCACACAATCCAACTGCATACATTTTCTTCCTGAATTCCATCTAATACATTTAATAAATTTGTGAATTAAATGGAAGTATCAACAACATTTCAATTGTTCCCAGTTATTATTTCATATGAAAGCTTGGACACGTTCATTTCCTGCCTCTCCTCACTTTTCTCTCTTTGAGAATCCTTCTCTCTCTCTCTTGTTTCACACTGCTCTGACCTGCAGTCCTCATTGAGTACATTAACACAGATGAATAGCCCTGCTTGTACAACCGTAATTAGAGCAGAAATGTTCATCTGCTAATGTGTTTGGTTAGGTACTCACTGTGCCAGGCCGTCCACACTCAGGTTTATGAAAAGGAGCACAGTATGAATCACACTGCTGTGCTTCTAAGCTGAAGAGCCCCGGCTCTTAATGGCACTCTTCAGCTTCCCTTTTGCAACCATTGTTGAATAGTTGCCCATAACAACAAGAGATTATAGGAAGTTACTGTATATTTTTCATACATTATGAAGCACCTTAATAATCCTGTGAGAACCCTCCTCTCAAGTAAAAAACTGGGCTTCACAATGTACAGAACATAAGGGTCTGATGAGTAAAAAAACACAGCACACAAACACATAAAAGGACACTCAAGGTTTTTTTTGTCTGGCATTGTTGAATAATGTCGACCACTTCATGCCTAATCCCCATGTTGTGTTTGGTTTGAAGAGCAGAATTCTACAGAAAACCTAAGGTGGAGGATAATTTGATTTTTTATTGTCCATTTTTAACAAGTACATGTAAAGTAGAAGAGTCCAGTGTAATTAAGTGTTTCTGCATTAGGCTATGACTCAGCAGTACAGGCGAGTGGGATCTGTTAAATTGTATTCTCAGCAGGAATTGGTCACTGTTATTGTTTTTTTTTAAAGCTGTTAATGGCCCATAGTTTGTCTCTGTTATCCTTATGTGCAGCACTTCAACAGGCAACACAATATGATTTAGTTTGCCTATAACACTTCACAACATGTTAAAACATTTTTGGTTCTGTTGCATGCTACACTTCAACCCTTAACTGTACCTTTATATAAAGCCTAGTGTTCGTCTGTTTTCTGGAGTCATCAAAATGTTGAAATATTTATAATGAGGTCCTTTGTATGAATTATAGCCATGATGGTTCAGGGGAAAAGATTCAATTAAAGCACACACTGGTCTTACATCCCTAAAGTTCTTCTCAGCTTTTTAATATGACATTGAGCACAGACGGTTGTGTCCCACCATGCATCAGTGTGTTAATGGCTGATTGATGTCTTGTAAGCTGTGTGATGCTGCAGCACAGACCTGAGGCTCACTGTAATTGGAAATGACAAGGTAGATGCTGTGGCATAGAGGGTCAGCTGCCTGCACACCGAGACATGGCCCACACGCACATGCACAGCTCATTCTCATAGCTCTGATGTCACACATGAACACACACACACAAACACACACACGTTCTCTCTCACAGAACTCCACTTTCTCTTCGCTTCTTGTGATTCACTCACTCACACTCACGGCCTGGTTGTAATTAGTGGCATAGGGTTGTGGTCACACATAATGCTGCTAATTGGGCTGGCAGGCACCATTACCCAGAGCTAATCACCATTCTCTGGGTGATGAGGCGTCCTGGCCCTCTGACCACGAGCTGTAGCACGATCCATATCACACAGCCAGAGCTCCGGGAGCCCTGCTTCACCAATTAAATGAAAACCTACTGACTTAAACTGTGGGCATGTTTTATACTTCAAATTCTAAGATAGTTCTTCTTAAGTGAGTCATTCTGCTTTAAGGTGCAATGTTCCCACTAATCTGTGACATCTTAAAAAAACCTGCAGCGTGGACTGTCAAACTTCTAAAACTATCCTGTAGTTTGACTTTATCCACGGTAGCGACAGGTTCTGTGTTCATAGTGCTTTAATGATTACAACATCCTTCATTACTGAGAGCTATTGGATACCCTGGTGTTGAAAAATTAAGTCAATACGGAGGTGCAAAAACCTGCAGTTCTTCAAGTGTCCACTGGAGGCTTGCTGCAGAAAGCTGGTGTGCATCCGAATTGCCAAGTACCTACTCAATCTGTCAGTAGGCAGTAGGCAGTACCTACTATTCGTGCTGTATACTGTTAGTACCTACTATTCAGTAGGCACGCACAGTAGGCAGATATTTGTTCCTACTTCGTCTGATTCATTCAGTAAGGAAGTGACGTCATTTACGTTACGCGAACCAGCCGCATCAACCCGTTGTTTTAATTTTTTGTTGTTGTTTTTTTTTTGTTTAGCTTTATTCAAGAAGAGTAATGCACATATACAGTCAGGTAAACAAAAAACAATATCACAATGTAAATCAAGTAAAAGGCAGATTAAATAACTAAATAACATACAGTACATAAAGGAAAGTACAAATGAAAGACAGTAATATACAGAATATACAGACACATTTAAATAGTTAAATCATTATCTAAATAGAGGGGGAAAGGCTTTATAATAATGCAGATATTTGTTATATTTTATGTTGTTGATTAAAAGTTGTGATTTCAGTGATGTGACGATTTACCTTTAATTTCGCACAGCATTGTGGGTGGTAAAACACATTTCATTTCCTGAAAGCACGCATCCGATCCATACTGCATGAAACCAGGAAGTTAGTATCCATACTGAAATGTTCAGTATACTGAGGAGGACCCAAAAAATGCATACTGAATGACCACGAAAGTTCAGTATACTGAAACTCCCTACTGAAAAGTACGTACTGCCTACTGAACTGTGACAATTCGGAAAGGCCCCATGTCTCTATAGTTCATGCTATGTCTGTATCGGTGGTGAATTTTTCAATAAATCTGTTTTAATGTTATGAAGGAAAAGAGTTAACATCCGCCTCACTCCCTGCTCTTAACCTGGTGTAAATTTAACTGAAAGTTAGGGTTTCCAACATGGCGGCCAACATCCATGGGCTTCCAAAGCCCCCCCCCCCCCCCACAGTAACCAATAGGTGACGTCACTCATGCTTCATCTATGTTTGTTTACACACTACGATTGTGACCCCTGTCACTAATGTTTCATATGCTCGTGTGTTACATTCAGGTAGCAGGTTCCTCAGTTAGATAAATGAAGAAACAGAGGCATATATTTTCTACTCTGTGAACTAACTAAACAAACTGCTGTCTTGTCATGCTAGTCTGGTCTTCTGCCCAGATTCTGGCTCATCAGAACCTCAAAGTCCCCATGAAATGAAAAATACATTTTCACAGTAATAATCCATTTCTGTGATATCTGTTTATCTTCCATTATCTTCTATCTTGTTTTTGGTTCACTTACAGACATGTTCATGTAGTAAGGACAGGCTGTACGATTGTCTAGTGCTTTTGTTTTGGTTACTCTTGTGACCACCTGCTGTGTCGCACTCAGCAGCTGAGTTACCTGGACCCTGATTTCCAAAATATTTTCAGTTTAGAAAGTATTTCTACAAATACTTCACATATTGACACCAGGTCTCCTGCAGTATATTATGATGAAAACACAGTCAAATACCTCTTACCTTTAACCTCTCATAATATCAGAAATATAACACCATTACACAGAGTTTAAAGAAAATTAGCCGCAACACTTTATCATGGAGCAAAGCCATTCCATTTTAAAGTGAGAGTGTTAGACTGTTAGAACCTACACTTATCAGCATTTTTGGTTTTCAGCTCAAATTATATAATTAGCCCTTTTTAAATTGCAATACTGCGATGTGAAGCACTTTGAACTATAATTGAATTTGTCTTAAAGGTACTATATATATAAATACATTATGGTCGATTTAATGAACCGCTCCATAACAAAGTTGCACCATCTTAATAACTTTGTACATTTACATCAAGTCCATTTACCATTCACATCTGTATTATATTGGTGTCCCTGTGTGTAATTTCATATTTTGTATGGACTTGCAGATGCATGAGAGGGAAGTTGTTTAAACAAACAGCTTTACACTAAGACATGCACACACACAAGACGCACTATTCCGTCTTGTTATTCGGTCTCTTTTACTTCTTTTCAATTTTTTAATGTTGTTTTGGTGCCAAACTAAATGATTGACTGATTGAGTCACCTGAAAGTTTTTCTTTTTGAGTCTCATTGTTGATCTTTTGAAACCTGAGGAATCAATGTTACAATGTTACAATTCACTTAGCAGATGCTTTTATCCAAAGTGACATACATCAGAGAGTAAGTACAACACTAATACATTCATACACTGCCACTGAAGCAGCTGGAGCAATGCAGGGTTAAGTGTCTTGCAGAACACATTTGACATGTTGCTCAGCTGGGTATTGAATCCTTGACCTTCTGGTTGAGAAGTGACAGCTCTACCAACTGAGCTATAGCCGCCCACTTAAATCTCACCAAACATCTCCAAACACAACTTAGATCTGCCAGAGCTAGCACGTAATGCAACGTTTCTCCTTTACAAAGCTTTAAGTTTTTGGGCAAGGCAAATCTGTGAGCCTTTGTCACATTTTTAAAAGTTATTCATCTCACCATTCAGAAAGACATCACTCAAGAAAAAGTTTACTGGTAATTTAATTAATATTGATGACAAAGTAAAAAATTTGCAAAATACTGATTTGTCTTTGACTATGAAACTTCAGAAACCATGCCCATTTAACATTTACTACAGAAACCCTGCATCTCCCAGAAAGTTAGAAAGTTTTATGTCTTATAAATAACACTTACAAGGACCTGTGTTCAAGCTCTGTCATTTTTTAAAGAGAATACATCAAACAAAAAATCCTGTAATAAAAAATACAAAAAAAACAGGCAACAGAATTTGTTAAGCACACCCTTGATGAAACTGTGACTCACCAACGAGCTGTCTTCCATTCATCTTGTTTCTATTCTTGCTCATTTGAAGTCTTTGAATAAAAAGGACACTTCACAGATCAAGAACCATGGCTGGCCTCCATCACTGGTGGAGAGAGTGATGAAGGCTATCATGATCCTCTGGGGCAAAGAGCCCACCTGGGCGGAGGCCAAGCGCCGGCTGGCTGAGAGAGACAGCCGCAAGATGGAAGGAAATTGAAAGGAGAGATGCATGGAGACAGAGTCTTTATAAATGCCTTACAGACAGGAGATTGAGAGAGAGAAAACACAGAGAAAAACGGCCTCAAATGGAGCAGAGTAAAACATGAGACAAGAAAAATGATTGTATAGCTTCACACCTGGCATCAGGGGGTTACAGCGGGGAAAGATGGGATCATTACTGCATTTAGTACATTATCTATAAAGATGATTGGCTTATTATTGCATAAATGTATTAAGCCAAAACATTTACCAAAAGATGAAAAGGGTAAAAAAATTGCAGCTAACTGTTTGCGATCAAGAAAGTGCTCGTCTCCTTGCCAGATAATTGACTTTTTTTTGGTGTTTTAATATCTCATTTAGCTTTATGCTTTTTTTCAGAGAATGGCAGTAGTACAGTAAAATTTTGCCATAAAGTTGATGAGTTTCAAAGGCACACATTCACAATATTGTCATTTTTAATTTGATGCTACATACAAAAGAAAGGATAGGATTTATAGGAAATAATTTTCTCAACTGCAATGAAATATAATGAAGTTTTCTAGTGTACAGATGAAATGTCTCCCCTCTGACCCACACCATAGAAAATGATAAAAACACAAAACACTATGTAGTGGGGTGATTTTGGGAGAGTTTAAGGAAGGTCACAAAACAAGGAAACATATTTCTTCTTCTGAAAACAACTAAGATTCAGAAATAAACCAAACTGATAATTTTCAAAGAAGAGAGAAAAAAATATTTATCCTGGTCAGTGTGCCCTTGAAATGTTTCATACCTAAGGTGAACTTTATCAGATTGCTAACAAACCTTGACAAGGACAACATGTTGGACCTTAAGTTAAAGGATATCAGTTATAGAGTTTTTTGTTTTCATAATTCTCCTCCAAGAACCGTCATCTTAACGTGTTGGAGGAGAGTGTGTGTCCTTGTGAACTCGGGAGCTGTGTTGTCTGGGGCATTAGCCCCTGGTAGGGTCTCCCAAGGCAAAGTGGCCCAAAAAAACAACATGGAACCACCGCCCTGTAGGCCCACCACCCGCAGGGAGAGACATGGGGAGCAGGTGCAAGATAAGTCGGGTGGCGGGCGTAGGTGGAGGCCTGGGCTTGCTAATCAACGGTAGCGCAGACTGGTTCTGGGGACATGGAACGTCACCTCTCTGGCAGGGAAGGAGCCGGAGCTGGTGTGGGAGGTGGAGCGCAACCAGCTAGAGATAGTTGGGCACGCCTCTACGCATAGCATTGGTTCTGGAACCAAACTCCTGGAGAGGGGCTGGACTCGCTCTTTTTCTGGAGTTGCCAAGGGTGAGAGGTGCCGGGCGGGTGTGGGGATACTCACGAGAGCGCAACTGTGTTGGAGTTTTCCCCGGTGAACGAGGGGGGTGCGGAGAGGAAGCCTCTGACTGTTGTATGTGCATAAGCACCTAACAGCAGCTCAGAGTACAAGGCCTTCTTGGAGTCTCCGGGTGGGGTCCTGGAAGGGGTTTCGCCTAGGGACTCTGTAGTTCTACTGGGGGACTTCAACACTCACGTGGGCGACGACGCGGAAACCTGGAGGGGAGTGATTGGGAGGAACAGCCTGCCTGATCTGAACCCGAGTGGTGTTTTGTCGTTGGACTTCTGTGCTAGTCATGAACGAACACCATGTTCCAGCATAGGGATGTTCATAAGTGTACCTGGTACCAGGGCACCATAGACCAAAGATCGATGATCAACTTTGTAGTTGTTTCGTCAGCTCTGCGGCCGTATGTTTTGGACCCTCGGGAGAAGAGAGGAGCAGAGCTGTCAACTGATCACCACCTGGTGGTGAGTTGGATCAGACGGCGGGGAAGGCTGCCGGACAGACCTGGCAAACCCAAACATGTAGTGAGGGTGAACTGGCAACGTCTGGCAGAGGCCCCTGTCCGTGGGGTCTTCAACTCCCACCTCCGGAAGAACTTCTCCCTCATCCCGGGGGAGTTTAGGGACGTGGAGTCCGAGTGGTCCATGTTCAAAGCCTCCATTGTAGAAGCTGCGGCCAGAAGACTGTCTGTGCCTGTCGTGGCGGCAACCTTAGAACCCGCTGGTGGACTCCAGTGGTGAAGGTAGCCGTCAAGCTGAAGAAGGAGGCCTTTCGGGCTTGGTTAGCCCAGGGGTCTCTGGAAGCAGGGTCTGTGGCTTTAGTGGTCGCGGAGGCAAAAACCCGGGTGTGGGAGGAGTTCAAGGGAGGCTTTGGAGAAGGACTTTCGGTTGGCCTCAAAGAGGTTCTGGCAAACCATCCGACGGCTCAGGAAGGGAAAGCAGGGCTTATCAGCAGGGGTGGAGGGCTGCTGACCCAGACTGGGGACATCGTTGGGCGGTGGAAGGAATACTTTGGGGAAATCCTGAACCCAGACAACACAACCTCTGAAGAGGGGGCAGAGTCTTAAGATCCAGGGAAACCTTACCACTAACCTTGGCAGAGGTCAATGAGGCAGTCAGAAAGCTCCTCAGTGGCAAGGCGCCAGGTGTGGATGAGATTCGCCCTGAGATGCTAAAGGCTCTCGACATTGTTGGGCTGTCTTGGCTGACACGCCTTTTCAACGTCGCTTGGAAATCTGGGACAGTGCCTGTGGAGTGGCAGACCGGTGTGGTGGTCCCCATTTACAAAAAGGGGGACCAGAGGGTGTGCTCCAATTATCGGGGTATCACACTTCTCAGCCTTCCGGGGAAAGTTTACTCTAGGATGCTGGAAAGGAGGCTCTGGCTGATTGTCGAACCTTGGATACAGGAGGAACAATGTGGATTCCGTCCCAGCCGTGCGATAGTGGACCAGCTCTTTACCCTCGCATGGCTTCTTGGGGGAGCGTGGGAATTTGCTCATCCAGTCTAGATGTGTTTTGTGGATTTGGAGAAGGCTTTTGACCGTGTCCATCAGGGATTATGTGGGGGGGTACTGCGGGAATATGGGGCCCCAGGGCCGTTGGTACGAGACATCCGGTCCTTGTATGACCAAAGTGGGAGCTGTGTCCGCATCCTCGGCACAAAGTCAGACACGTTCCCAGTGCGTGTTGGCCTCCGCCAGGGTTGCCCCTTGTAACCGGTCCTGTTTGTGATCTTTCATGGACAGGATCTCAAGGAGCAGCCGGGGTGAGGAGGGTTTCCAGTTTGGGGACCTCAAAATGTAATCTCTGCTTTTTGCAGATGATGTGGTTTTGTTGGCTTCCTCAAACTGGGACCTCCAGCAGGCATTGGGGCGGTTTGCAGCAGAGTGCGAAGCGACCGGGATGAGGGTTAGCACCTCCAAGTCCAAGGCCATGGTGGATTGCTCTCTCCAGGTGGGGAGTGAGTCCTTGCCCCAAGTGGAGGAGTTCAAGTATCTCAGGGTCTTGTTCACGAGTGAGGGTAGGATAGAGCGTGAGATTGACAGATGGATTGGCTCGGCGTCAGCAGTAATGCAGGCGTTGTGCCAGGGCGTTGTGCCAGACCGTTGTGGCGAAGAGGGAGCTGAGCCTGATAGCAAAGCTCTCGATTTACAATCTACGTTCCAACCTTCACCTATGGTCATGAGCTATGGGGTAGTGACCAAAAGAATGAGATCGCAGATACAAGCGGCCGAAATGAGCTTCCTCCAGAGGGTGGCTGGGCTCAGCCTTAGAGATAGGGTGAGGAGCTCGGAGTAGAGCCGCTGCTCCTCCGCATAGAAAGGAGCCAGTTGAGGTGGTTTGGCCACCTGTTAGGGATGCATCCTGGACGCCTCCCTTTAGAGGTTTTCCAGGCACGGCCAACTGGGAGGAGACCCCGGGGCAGACCCAGAATGTGCTGGAGGGATTATGTATCCCGTCTAGCCTGGGAACACCTCGGAATCCCCCAGGAGGAGCTGGAAAACGTTGCTGGGGAGAGGGAAGACTGGGCTGACTTACTGCGTCAGCAGGGCTCAGATACGCTCTTGTAAAGGGGAAACACATAGACAATGAAAAGGCTTGAGAGTGCTATCTGAAAGGCCCTTTAAGAGGAGGACATACTGGCTGCTTGTCAACATAGCATATGTCCTAAATGTGTGATTATATAGTAAGGTCACTTTATCATTTCATTCAATAGACATCTTTCATATTGCTCCTTTAAGTAACATTTGGCCTTCTATTGCAAATGATTAAGTGTGGTTAAAATAACATGAAAAAGTGAAAAGTCTTCATAGTCATACCAACTAAATCGAGGCATAGGCCTTTTAACATTGCATGTGTGCGTTACATTTTTGGTCCTCAGAGTGAAGAAGGAAGTCTGTGAAATCAATAAATGTGACTGAATATTATGTGGATAAAACTCAAACATCGCCATGTCCATGATGAACATGATTTCAGGGCTTTCTGCAATATTCACTTCATAACTATTTATTTTTAAGAATGAAAACAGCACCTACATTCACCACTTCTTCTTGATGGAATCAAATGTTTTGAGATTGTTGAGTGACCCTCGCAGCAAAAATACATATTGTGCCCTTAACACCTTTTTGTGTATGAATGAGGCTCATGTGGCATTTTTGTGTTTCCTTTAGTCTGTAGCTGCATTGGAACATTTTATTTAAAGGGGACATATTATAATAATCCTCTTTTACAGTGTTTTTGAACATATATTTATGTTACCTGAGTGTCTACTGACCCACAACATGTGAAATAAACCCATCCAGTCCTTTGTTTGTGGTCTGCATAAGTCTTACGTTATGTTCCATTTACCTCGGAACTCGGAACTGGGAAGGACGTCACACCCGAGATAACTGTGTTCCAGTTGCAAGTCGGAAAAGCAACATGGCCGCCTCCAGGAGTAACTTTGTTTTGTTAGCTAATACCAGATGATAACAACACACTATGTGATAGTTTCTGGCCGAAAATAACATGAAAACACCTCCACAGAGAGAACCTGCACGATACCATCGGTCTGATTGATTTAATAACACAAAAAGACGACTAAGCTGCTAATAAACTCAACAATTACATCTTAAACATTAAAAATTCAATACACGTAGCAGCCACACTGGATCTGAACTCGGGCTACTTTTTTACTCCGAGTTTCCGAGTCGTAATTATGACTTCAGGGGGTGTTTGACTTCAGGGGGTGTTCCAGTTGACACTTCCGACTGGGAACTGGGAATTTCCCATTTACGAGATCAACTGGAACGCACCATTTCAACACACAGAAAAATGCGCCATTTTAAATTTGCTTAGCTTTATGGTAAAACATATCCCCTCCCCTGGTATCTCCACCCATGGACTCTACCCCCAGAATAGAACAAAACTTTTGAGCAGGTGTGCATTTGTATTCTTCTT
The DNA here is from genome assembly GCF_963930695.1 of Labrus bergylta. Lineage (NCBI taxonomy): Eukaryota > Metazoa > Chordata > Actinopteri > Labriformes > Labridae > Labrus > Labrus bergylta. The sequence goes on from NC_089216.1 coordinate 21,322,953, forward strand.
ACAGAGGAGCGATGTTTACGGGGAAAACTCAGGGGGGTTCATTGTATTTAAAGAGACACACACACCAAAACGGAGCGTTCTGAGAGAGCTTGTTTATACAGGGTCACAAACCTCCTCTGGTGCTTGATTCATGTTATATTTTGAACAAAGCACAGCTCAGATGTTTCATTTAGACCACAGAGGACTGTTTGAAAATTTGGAAAAGGGGGATAATATGACCTCTTTAAGTAACAATCTGAACAGTTTGTCAAACGCCTGACATATGTACAACAAAGGATTACAGCCTGTTTAAACAAGTAGACCTACATATTAATCTCAAACTCTAATCAAATGTGAATAAAGGGGTCACCCAAAACTAAAATGTAATTTCTAAACCTTTTGCCGATCTCAAATTGATCTATGGTCTCTTAAGAGTTAAGGTCAAGAGAATGCAATTTATTTAATTAAAAATCTGTTATGGCTTCTTAGGTGCACAGACTGACACAGCAAATGGGAGGACTGGACAAAGGAGAATAAGTGAGCAAGTACCTTCTCCATTGTGATCTTTAGGTCATCATGGTCCTCCTCCTCCTTTTCAAAATGTGCTTCATCTCCGCAGAACCTCTCCTCTGGCTCTTTTCTTTTTACTGGCCAATTTCTTCCCAGTCGGTGCCACTCAGGCCATTTCTTACTCTTTGCCTTTCTGACCTTTCATCCTCTTTCTCTTTCTTTGTCGCTTGGTCTTTGCTCTGCTTCACTGCTCCCACATCTTTCAGCTGCCAGTTCACAATATAGCCACAGCGTGACATTTAGGGACAATTGAGTCGTGGCAGTTATAGATTGTGACTGCAGTGCTTCAGAGAGACATGTTCGCTCAATAGTCGAGTCATCTGTTCCTTTTGACTTGCCCATAATCCATATCCCTCTTTTGTCTTTATCCACCTACCAATCAGTTGTGGTAGAAAAGTTGTAGAAGTATTGCTGCAACTCCCATACAAGTTACAGTGGATCAGTTTGTAGAGTCCTCGTTCCGGTTGAGGGTTTGATTTCCAGCTCCTGCAGCTACATGTCCAATTTGTCCTTGGGCAAGACACTTAACCCCGACATGCTCCTGCTGCTTCGTCAGCGGTGTACGAATGTGTATGAATGGGATTAGTTACTTCTGATGATTTCACTATAGCAACCTCTACCATCAGAGTGTGAATGTGTAGGTGTGACCTGTGGTGTAAAAGTGCTTTGAGTAGTCAGAAGACTAGAAAAGCTATAATCAAGCTCAAGTCAATTTACCATTTTCAAAGAAATCATTAAAATAACAAGTTTACACAAGTTGCAATTCACATGGGTTTAAATGGTTTTTATTGGCACAGTATGTTCATTTAAAGATTTGTACAGCACTTTGTCTGTTGAATAGCAGTTGAATTCTAATTCCTTGCTCATTGCACTTGCACTTTATCATTTTTATTGTGATGCTGGAGCATCTCTGCTGGGCTTCATGTTTCATGTTGTATGTACTTATGATGTTTGGATGATTTATTAGTGTTGTTTATGTATTTGTATGTCTCCAGCTGCAAACAAATTTCCCTGTGGGGACAATAAAGAGACCTTTGACCTTATCTTCCAGTTCTATATTAACAAGCTAAAGAGTAGAAACGTTATAGTGCAGCTTTAGGCCGTGTTCACACTTGACTTCTTTTTTCAACTGCAAGCGCCTTTTTTACAAGCCTATGGAAAATGGAAAAAGTATGACGCCTTTTTAAAAAGCGGACGCCTTTTCAAAAAGCGCTGTGCCCGACGCCTTTTTCAGTTGAATTATTTCAACTTTTCAGAAAAGCGCTGGGTGACGTCAAGCGCCTTTCTGACAGCTGACCAATCAGGACGAGTAGTAACCTACGTCCCTAGTTACCTGTGCCCAAAAACGGCGAACTTCCACCAGATATGTGTGCAATGCGTGTCCGCTCCGGTCTGTTATGGGTCCGTGCATCCTCATCCGTCAACACCCACCGGATGCGTTCTCAGTCCGCAGCACGGAGAGCACAGCCGGACAGCTGGAGTATGAAGGCAAAGCAATTTCTGCAGTAATTTAACAGATTCACTTGCAACAGCACAAGATAATGCGATGTACGTGGTATAAAACTCAATAAAAACCTTATAAACACATAAACAAACACACAAACGGTGGTTTTTCTGAACTGTCAAAACGAAGGGTGTTATTCTGAAAATAAACCGGATGTTTTAATGTTGTATCGGTGTCTGACTTCCTGTCCCGTTTGTTGTTTTCTGTGCTAAATTGATGCGTTGTGCTCCGGCTGGCTCCGACACAGTTGCACCACAGACTAGATCCCGTTGTTATGGTTACAGAACACTCACACATAAGCGTTCAAAAGGCGCTGAAGGCAGCGCTTTTTTCTGAAAAAAGAAGTCAAGTGTGAACACGGCCTTAAACAGTAAAGACACCCCGCTACATCAACGCTCAGAGAGTTCCAGTGTAATGGGGATGAAAATAAGGAGGATGGTGATGAAGGTATATGGAGAGGAAAAAGTTAAAGAGACAAGTAGTAGTATGGAAGCGATTAGTGATCAAAATTCAAATGATAAAGCTAATTTGAAAATTCAAATGCATTAACAGAAATGCTTTTTAATTTTCAGAATATGAGTGTATTATTTGACTCAAAAATAAAATGATGATTCATTTATCTAATTTGAATTTTAGTTTTCAACTTCATTCTTTGACTAAATTAAAATGAAGAAAATGACATTTGCTTTATCATTTTCAAAAAATGCCCCGCTAAATGTGTATCATAATTCATACGAAAATGCTAATTTGAAAATGAAAATGCAGTAACAGAAACACATTTTAATTTTCAGAATATAGGTGCATTATTTAAATGTATTTAAACCTATATTTAAAATGAATATTCAGTCATCCAGTTTGCATTATACTTTTACTCTCTATGTATGCATATTGTATGACATAATTCAAATGAAAACTAAAAGGTCTTTGGCTTTTCGTTTTCAAACTTCCTGTGCTAAAAAGTGATCAAAATTCAAACCAACTCGAAAACGAAATGGCGAAGTGGACGACGCAGGAAAGCGACGTCAGACTCCAGCTCACAGGCCGACCACGCTACGCATCCAGTACGATAGGTGGCGGTGTGCATTTTTAACGCTGGTGCAAGCTGTTAGCCACCAAGTCCATAGAACAAGAATAGAACGGTCAGTTTGACCCTGTACAGTCGAGTTGGAAGGAAATAAGCGGGAGACATGGCAAAGTCCGTTGTAGAACTTCTGCGGGAGGCAGCTGCCGCTTTAGAACAGCAGCAAGGACAGTCACCACCACCCACGGCCCACACTTCTCCAAATGCTAATGAGGTAAGATTTTAGCTTTCACAGCAATGGTCCTGTAATTGGCCAAATTACTGGCCTGTCACAGGTCATAGCGTGTTTATAAACGCCAGCGTTACAATGAGGAGAGAGCATTTGCAGCAGCAGGCTGCCTCCCAGAGAAAAGGCGCCCATCCAACATCTTTGCGCCTTTTCTGTGTGGCGGCTCCGCACGCTCAATTTGAAAATCTGTCTACTTTTCAGAAAGGCAGTGTTGTCGTCACCGGCGCTCTTTTGAAAATGTATGATATTCCCCGTATTTTAGCTTACGGATCGTATCTTTTACCCACATCCTATTTGCTCCGTTTCTGCTAGAGTAAAAACGATCTCAAATATAAAACATGCAGTAAAAAGTGACTGTTGTCAACACACTGTTGTCATGGAGACTGGACGGAGGTGAAGCGCTTTTCTTTTCAGCGCACAAGCGCTTCATGTAAACACTGTGTTAACCTTCCAGCTTTGCGTTCCGACCGTGGTCAGGGCGCACAGGGGAGACTTATTTGTCTGCTCCAGGGCCAAAGTTGTAGTCCTCAACTTCGGGGCTAACCCTCGTCACTTCACTGGGGTGCAGCAAGGCGTAAACAGACACGGAGAGTCCGGCTTGTTATTTTGAGGTACCGGGCCATTTATTACGCTCTCAGAGCTTGAACTGTACATACACTTAACATCATGACTCTGATTTCTTATTCTGCTCCGGTCCCCGGCATCATAACGTGCCTCTTGCACACACCTGCCGAACACACACACTCGCCTTTCTCTCTGTCCTCACTCGCTCCCCCACCCACACACATGCTCACTGAGCCATTCACAGACAGGCGTACAGCCAGCGCTTTTTTGGTCATACAGCGGCCGTTTTCAACAGACTGTTGTCATAGAGACAGGACGGACGTGCTGCGGTTTTTGTCTCAGTGCACAAACATACATTGCTGGCTTGAACAAATGTTTAATTCCAACCTAAATAAATACCGGGGAAAATTATTATAGACTGTGTCCTTAAATGATTAAATAGAATCGTGCACAGCTAGACTAATAGAAATATGACATGTAAATAAATGGCTGTATGTACTTACCATACAGTAGTGTCCTCCTTTATAGTAACAACCGTATATGATTTGACTGTGCTTCCTGAGCTTTATCACTCATTATCATACAGATATGTGTACTACACTAGCTAACTTCTAACTAAGGCTCTAACTGTCTAAGCATTAATCTTTTTCTTGGTCATGATACTGCTTTATTTTTTTTCCCTTAGACAAATACTGCCATGCATCTGAGTTTTCCGATCATCTCCACTTGAACTTTCCACAACTAAAGCACTGTGGAGGGTTTCAGCTCTTAAGGAGCCGAGGTTCTACAAGGTCCAAGGTCTTGGACATCATTCCCTGTCCAGAGGATGGGTATACTCCGGAGAGACTGTGCAGCAAAGAACTTGGAGTTGGGGCAGCAGTAACTTATATAAAGCCACTCCAAAAAGATATAAACCTGGAGGTAACATGGTATTTCAGCGGTAGTTAGGGCTGGGCGATATGGTCTAAAATGAAATCTTCAAGATATGTCATGTGGTAATTACATTTGATTTATTGCATGGTACAACTTGTGTTGTCTATTTTTTGCTTTTTGCTAGAGTCCACCCAATGAGACCATCACTCCGCAAACTTCTGGACCACAAGTACAATGTGTGTACTGCACAGAGAAGTTTAGCTTCTCTGAGATGGAAAACCACATTGACAGTTGTGAGAAGTGAGACCTATTTATTATTTATACATGTAATTTTTTTTACATGTAGTTTTACACATTCCTTAATCCCAGATCACCAGTTGGGACAATGTTGTACATAATTTAGGAGTGCAAGTTTGAAAAATGTCACCCATGACCATGATGACAAATTGCATTACTGTAGGTCATGCTGTAGCTTTATTGCTGTATATTAACAATCTTTATTTTAACATCTCAAGAAAATATAACTTGGATGCTAATGCCTCAGAGGAGACCCCACCAGGAACATCAGAGGGAACTCGTTCAGGAACCTCAGAGGGAACTCGTTCAGGAACCTCAGAGGGAACTTGGGCAGGAACCTTAGAGGGAACTCGTTCAGGAACCTCAGAGGGAACTTGGGCAGGAAACTCAGTTGCTGCTAGTTCATCAGGCAGCCAAAGTTTACTAAAAGACAATAAAGGTAGAAGCTTTGAAGGTATCATTTTATGTGTTTTTTACCACATTCACTTTTTGAATACAAAAAGAAAATGTATATATGATGTCATTGCAAAATATATTCAATTTAGCTTCTGTCCTACAAATGGTAAAATCCAGATTTGGACTTTTTTTTGATAATGACTTTGTTTTCACAGAGTGGATGACAGAGCCTGACATTGCTGTTGCGGCCAACATGTATCGACGTCACTTGCTCAACAATGCTGAAAACAAGCCTGAGTTGGTTGCAAGGCTTGAGCTTAGATCCGGTGAGGAAGATCATGAAAGAGAGATTCTAACTTCCTACAAAAAGCCAGGAATTGACTGGGCAAGCCCATTTTCTGTCATACTAAGGGGTAGGTAACTCTCACTGAAGGTTCCTGGCAGAGTTCCCTCTGAGGTTCCTTTTACTGTAAGATGACAATCACAGAGGTTTAAATTCAAGCTGTATTAAATTGTTTATTCAATTTAATCATGCATTCTATCACCCTATATTAGACCTAATAACTAGCTGAAATAAAATAGATTTGACCCAGACACATCATAGAGGAAGGATACAGATTATTAGGATGGGATGTGTTCTGTTGCCATTCCGTTAAATTGAATCTACAAAGTTATACCTGAAACTATTTGTATTTCAGGTGATGCAGCTTTTGGGGATGGTGTAAAACGCCACTTCTTTTCAATGATAATGGATAAAATCCATTGGATTTGACCTTGACCTTGGTAAGATTTGACAATTTATTTTGTTAAACAGCAGACTACTCAGTGGTTGCCTCTAAAACCCTGTCTGGACTAAGGATTACATGCTATAAAATGGGACAGTTTTTGCCAGTTTTGGAACAGTAACTATTTTATTTAAAGTGTGATGTTTCAGACAGTCTTACAACTGTGTGTTTTAACCTGGAATTAACGCAGTTCAGAAAGTAATAATTGTTATTAGGTATAAAAGACACAGTCTAGGGTTGCATTACTATACTTCTGCAGAATAATTTGCACATTTTCAGATTGTTTTTCAACTTTTTTGTCTAAATGAGTTCTAAAGTGTATGTTCTGTAAATTGTCCTACTAATTAACAAATAGGCCACAGAGGACAAAATGTGTCGAGCTCTCCTGAACATATAATTTTGAACTAGAAATAAACTTGAGCCATCTTGAAATTTCAATATCAATTGAACAAACAAGTTTGCCAACAAGTTTCAGCTGAAATTGTATTCAAATGACGACATCTATCTATCTATAAATCTAAATCAATCGGACTCAGAAACAATATTCTGTTCCACCAATTCAGCCAATTCCAAGAGTGATAATACAACCCTGTCAGGAAATGCCATAATCGCTGAAAGTTTAGTGCACTCTGGAAAGGTCCACGCTGATTGTCACCTGCATCACAGTGGAAGCTAAAGTCGGCACCAGCGTTAAAGATGCACACCGCCACCGGTAGATGGGGATCTTTTCAGGGTTGCTGGACGTATCATTGGACATTCCTTTGTTCATGGAGGGCCATAATTCACTGGACTGAGCCCATCAATGTTGCAGCTTATCACAGGGAATAATGAGGAGTCTTCAGCTTTGGGACTTAGCGACTGCCCTGATACAGATGTGGTCGAAATGGTGCCTGCTGTACGTTTTACCTGTAGTATTAACTTGGATTTTTGCTTAACTATGCCACTACTGTTTTTATTCAATGAAATGGACTATTATTTCTATGATTTACATCATGCCAAATGTTTCTTTATAAGTTATGCAAAACAACATAGAACATACAAGTGATATTTATAAAATTGCTTTTTCCTATAAATTGCAGCTTGATAGTTAGAAGGAACTGACCGCACAGGAAAGATCTGAAGTGAACAATCTGGCATTCAGTTGGGATCTTCCCCCCATCAACAGTTACAACAGGAGGTGGTTGGCGGAAAAAATCCTGCACCATGCGGTTTATGAATAAGTTAAAAAAAAAGATTCATAAATGCAACGTGACATTGTCTGACAAGTCACTGTTCTTTCTCTTTATAAAGATACAGGGATAGTGAAATTTAAAACAAATCCAATACGTGTAGTCCAAGAGAAAGGAATCAATATGCTACGATGCATATTACTAGCAGAATTAAATGATACTTTAAGTCTACTTTGATAATGATGTCATGATATCATGATAATGATATTTTGTTGCAACTTTATCTTAAAAATATTTTTGAGAATTATTTAATTGACAAGTTACGTTTGTAGGTCATTGAACGGCGACAAACACAAATGAAGCAGCTGCGTAAGGGGCTGAAAGAGACTGGTGTGCGCAACATGATAAAAGAGCGTCCAGCCCTAGCCGAGGTCCTGTTTCCAAGATCTGCAGCACAAGTGATGGACTCACAGGTAATTAGCTTGTCACATTAAGCTGGTTCACTTAATATTATTAGTATTAGTATTATTATTATTATTATCGTCAGGAAAAGCCAAACATATGTGGGAGTTCTACCATTTAACTATTAAAGTACCGTATTTTCCGCACTATAAGGCGCACTTAAAAGCCTTTAATTTTCTCAAAAAACGACAGTGCGCCTTATAATCCGGAGCGCCTTATATATGGATCAATTGGTTAATTGGTCCATACTGGTTGTACACAGCGCTCAGCGACACTGACTCGGATAATGACGAGAGGGAGCCGGGCATGTTGGATGCCGTACTCGCCCCAACTGTTCAATTCGGACACTGAAGAAGAAGAATTCGAGGGATTCGTGGACGGGGAATGAACTGAAAAAGTGAGCTTTACGTGTTATACGTAACTGAACAATGTTGAGTTATGCACTAACGCAGGGGTGCCCAACCTTTTTTGAACCAAGATCTACTTTTAAAGTTACCAGTCTGCCGAGATCTACCAGTCCACATAGTGAGCCATAGCCTTTACCAACAGCCTACAAACGCATTTAATACTCACATAACAAACAGAAAATAATAAATGAGAGTTCTGTAAAAAATAATGCAGACTACAGACTACAGCAGGCTGCTGTGAGATGATTTTGCTTTTGTTAAATTAGCTGCAGACACGGTGAGAGTGAACGGAGTAAAGTCCAACCGACTGTTTGACCGGGTCACGTGTGTTCCCACCTCGGTCCGTACGGATCACGGATCAACTGTGTGCTGTAGCACTAAAAGTAAAAAGTAAAAAGGTTCGCGTGGTGGCTGGTGCTCCAGTGCAAGTGTGTGTGTGTGTGTGTGTGTGTGTGTGTGTGTGTGTGTGTGTGTGTGTGTGTGTGTGTGTGTGTGTGTGTGTGTGTGTGCGTGCGTGTGTGCGTGTGTGCGCGTGATGCTCACAGTCATGACAGCAGAGAGGAGCAGAGAAAAGTAGCTGCAGCTTCATCAAATGCGCTTAATACTCGTAGCATAGTTTCTATATATGACTTTTTGGTAAAACATTTACCCCCCCCGGTTTTACCTGCACGTCATTGCGCATGCCTGCACTCTCTCTTGCGCGCGCTCTCTCTCTCTCTCTATCTCCGCCGCTCGCTCTCTCATGCACGCAGCAATTTCATGAATAAATGAAAAATTAAATACACACAGGTCGGAAGTATACTTGGGCTCCCAACACAGGTATCGTGTGTGGGAAACAGTGCAATGAGATGAAATTGAAATCACTTTTCTATTTTACAATTGTATTTTATATTGACAAAACATCTCGCGATCGACTGAGAATCAGTCAGCGATCTACCTGTCGATCGCGATCGACTGTTTGGGCACCCCTGCACTAACGTTTGAATTAGCGGTATCAGACTGTGTTTCTTTTACGTGTTTACAACTGAACAAGGCTGGGAGATATTGTGAATATGCACATTAACGTTTGAACAACGTTGAGTTATTGTGAATGCACTACGTATAAAACTACATTTTGAGAGTTAAGAGAAACGTCAAAGAAATAATTTATTATTTGGGGAAATCGTCTTATGTACTTTTGTTTTTGTAGTTTTATACGTTACGTTTTATACGTATTTATATTTATATATTCACAATATCTCCCAGCCTTGTTCAGTTGTAAACACGTTCTATTCTATGCGCCTTATAATCCGGTGCGCCCTATATATGAAAACAGTTCTAAAATAGGCCATTCATTGAAGGTGTGCCTTATAATCCGGTGCGCCTTATAGTGCGGAAAATACGGTGATTGTTTTAAGTATAATAAAAGTTGTTTTTTCTGCTTCTATTTTTCAAAATGTGATTGCCTTGTACCAAATACCATTATTCTATTAATTTACTCTTGTTAATTCAAGTCTCTCATAACCTTCTCTTCTAGATGATCTTGAAAAGGATCATCTGGCTAATGCCTGATAGTGAGGATGAGGATGACCAAAACAGTGTGGAGGAGACCTGCCTGGTCACAGGCTTTTTAAGAGACTACATTGAAAATGGTAAGATAAATGTAGATTTTATCTTAGAAATAATAGATTTTAACAGTTTAAATCTGTTGCAGAGTTCTCACACTTGAGATTAAGATTAATTGATTCAGTCTGGCTACACGTCAGTGTAAAATCTACATTGTAAACCTTGAACTTGTGTATTACGGTACTGTAGAAAGCCCAACTCTTTTGAAAAAACATTTTCAAGTGAAACAGTGACTAATGCTTTGAAATGAAACTCCCTGAAATAAGATATCTCAACAACATCATTTAAGCAAATACTTACCGTAGGTTTAGAAAAATATTTAATTTATGACCCTGTCTCTTTAGGGTCCTCTGAGGAACTGCACAAACTCCTTCAGTTTTGAACAGGTTGGAGTATCCCTCCCTAGCACCTGTATGTAGAAGTTTCTCCTGATATTAATCTGCCTGTAGCTTCAACCTGCCTCACAACGTTGAAACTGCCTCTAAAGTGTCGAACATACCAGACTTTCACAGACAATCTCAAGGCATCTGTACCGATTTTGGGTTCGGAATGATCTGGTTGTAATATACAGCTGAGACCTTGATTTGTTCTAAAGATGCAATATCGTTTAAAATGTGTTTCAAAGTAGTGGCACAGTTGTTTGTTGGAAGAAATTGGTTCATGCAACTTAGACTTTGTTAAAGTTTATTGACCATTGTTACCATTTATTGACCAATTTAAGTTGTTAAACTTGTTAACAGTTTTGTCAATGAATTCTTCTGGGGAGTAATGGAAATAAAAAGTCAAATTTGTTTAGCTCTGTGTTTTGATTTCACTTTGAGCCTTATGAATGCACCTCTTTGCTCTGCACTCACTCACATTTATCCAACTGGGGAAAACAAAACAAATGCATTCAGACTGAACCTAGAGTGTGTAAAAGATTGACAAAGTCACTGTCTTAACTGCTGGACTGCGGCACTGTAGATGTCAACTGCATCTAAGAAGGGGACATTGGGGTCAGGTAATCTGGCCATATCTTCCTCAGTCGTGTCCTGCTGCAACTGCACTTGAACTCCACCTCCAAGGTCATCGTAGCCATACGGCCCATCCCAATCAATTCCATAATCTGCCTCCACCTTAATACAAATTTAAGAAAATTATAAATTATAAACTCTGGATTCATTGTTTTATCAAACTGGATATGTAAAGATAGTGTATTTAAGTTGTAACATTCAAAAGCTTATGATGTTTACTTATGGCTTCAATTCTCTTAATCTAAAATATCACATATTATTTGAAATCTAACCATATCATTAGTTTAGGCATTTTAAATTTACAATTAAATAGTGGTTACTCAAACAATACACCTAAACATTGTTATATACCTGATCAGGATCTTCAACATTTCTGAATGTTGTCCAAAGTTGGTATGGAGACTGGCTTCCCGCTGTTCTCAGGCTGTGATGGTTCCAGGCCTCCATAAAGAAGGAAAGTTGCCTCTGAAGTTGAGGCAAAAAAGTCCAGTGGAGTGCAAAAAGGTGAACCTCATCATCAGGATTCAACATCCCCTCTCTCTCCATGTTTCGGAAGAGAACATGGAACACATCAAGGACTTGGGTGTACACATCCCTCCACAGATGTTCTATCCTGAAAAAGGAAATTGTGTTTCGATAAAAAGAATACAATGTTCAGAGTAAATTGTAAAGTTCTGTTATTGCTTTATTTATGTGTGTCTAACCTAAACGGTCTTGGATGAGTACTTAATTAGACAGTATAACTTAGTATAAATACAGTATGTCTGATATTAGAAAGATGAGCAAAGCTATACTTTATAAAGATGCATTAAGTCTTATCTGGGTAATAGGAGGAGGGTAAAATCATCAAAATAGTTCTGCAGAAAAAAATTGAGGGCTAAACAAACTCAGTCCAAATAGACACATTTAGGTGGAACAAGATTTTATGACTAAGGCCTATGATTGTTTTTGCCAAGCAACCACAGGAATGAAAAGTGGAGAATTGTAACCTTTGTGTTATGTGCCCCCCTTATATGTACTATTGAAACTTACCGTTGGTTATGGACACTCCTTCCTGTGATGTGGGAGTTACGGTTCTCTCCCCGGTGTTCCACCATGTAATGGGCAACCTCAATGTTCTCACCACCCTTGTCAGAGCGCACACGGGATGGCACACCAAATTTGCTGACTGCACCACTGAAGCTCTCCAACACTGTAGACGCTTGATTGTTCGTTGCAGCAGACAGATAAACAATCAAACGGCTAAAGCCATCTATTCCACCGTGAACCACAAATCTCCATCTATTGGTAAAAGAAAAGAAGAAAACACACACTATTAAAACCAAAAAGGCATCATATAGTATAGTATGTATTTAATAATGTAAGAATATAGTGCAACCAAAAGAAAATACCGGATTAATTTGTGGTTTCCATCTATATGCCATTGCATTGGCAGGAACAGAGTATTGCCTGCGTCTAAGAGTGCGATTTGCCATGGCCCGCAATTCCCTCCCATCTGGTTCCACTCTTCTGAGTGAATCACATACCCTTGGAACTACGGAAAAAATGAGAGGAAATGTTTAATCGGAAATCTTTTGTAAAACATGCTATTTTAAAATAGCAGGGGAGGGGTCGATCAGTCAGAGATTAGCATAAAGAAAAGTTTAGATTCTGCCAAAAGCTGCAACTTGTAGTCATGCAGCCTGCATACCAGACACACTCTCTCCCTCTCTGTGACGCCGAGTGGTGTGTTCACGATATCAACAAGTTTAAATGGACTTCATTTATATGGCTTTGTTTCAAACTTACTTTGCACTTGCAGTCCTCTGGCATGCAGGAATGATCCCATCATTCTGTAACCGGTGTTCGGGTGACTTATGTGGATTTTGGCTATGACTGCATCCAGCTCTGTCACTCACGGCAGAGTATGTGTCAGATACTCTATAACAGAATAAAAAACAGTCGTTTCTGAAAAATAACCTTAGCAGAAGCAAAATACTTTGTAATCCAAACAATGCAAGATTAGTTATTTACCTTAATCCGTTGCTTTGCATCCTTCTACGGATTGTCTGGTGGCTTACTCCAAACAGCTCCGCTATCTCCTTCACTTTAAAACCGTGCAACAAATAGTTCTCAATCGCTTCGAATGGGATGTTGATAGCTGGCCTTCCCTTTTCAGACACCGACACACCAAGTCGATCAAGGATGGAAAACAGATTAACTATGGCAACTTCATTAACATCCGTGTCCGTGATGGCAGAGTATTCTGCCAAGGTCTCGATCATCTGTTCGACACGGTCACGGCAATCGGACTCAGAAACAATATTCTGTTCCACCAATTCAGCCAATTCCAAGAGTGATAATACAACCCTGTCAGGAAATGCCATAATCGCTGAAAGTTTAGTGCGCTCTGGAAAGGTCCATGCTGACTGTCACCTGCATCACAGTGGAAGCTAAAGTCGGCACCAGCGTTAAAGATGCACACCGCCACCTATCGTACTGGATGCGTAGCGCGGTCGGCCTGTGAGCTGGAGTCTGACGTCACTTTCCTGCGTCGTCCACTTCGCCATTTCGTTTTCGAGTTGATTTGAATTATCACTTTTTAGCACAGCAAGTTTGAAAACGAAAAGCCAAAGACCTTTTAGTTTTCATTTGAATTATGTCATACAATATGCATACATAGAGAGTAAAAGTATAATGCAAACTGAATGACTGAATATTCATTTTAAATATAGGTCAAATAATGCACCTATATTCTGAAAATTAAAATGTGTTTCTGTTACTACATTTTCATTTTCAAATTAGCATTTTCGTTTGAATTATGATACACATTTAGCGGGGCATTTTTTGAAAATGATAAAGCAAATGTCATTTTCTTCTTCATTTTAATTTAGTCAAAGAATGAAGTTGAAAACTAAAATTCAGATAAATGAATCATCATTTTATTTTTGAGTCAAATAATACACTCATATTCTGAAAATTAAAAAGCATTTCTGTTAATGCATTTGAATTTTCAAATTAGCTTTATCATTTGAATTTTGATCACTAATCGCTTCCATATAGTAGGGTTGTTTCACTCTTAAATCAACACTGGTTTTTGTTTTTTTTAAATGCAGACCACCTAATTCATTGACTTTCAGAATATGTTTTATAATAAGGAGAAATGAGGAAGATCAACAAAAGTCCTATTCACCTTCAAACAACTCATATTAACACCTTAATCACAGTTTTGTCTTTGTATTTTGGCCAATAGTCCGATTATTGCTGTCCATGCAAATGTGGTGAATCGTAAAAATAAAATTAAAACTTTCTTTGTACACATTTGAAACATTTGGTCTTTGAACCTTTTTGTTGTGTGAAGTGTTTATCCCTTTTTAAATCTTTTTTAGCTATTGTGCTTGTTTTCTAAATGTTAAGTTAAAGGAATGAGGTGAGAAAGAAGACTAATAAATAGATCAAGTAGACATATGGGAATGATAGAGGAGAAAGACAAATATATGCAGAAAGAGGATTGATTTAAAATGAAACTCATTTGGGATAGAGACAGAGATAGGTGAGTTGAGGAAGAATCAGTTAATGATTGATAATAATCTGAAATTTTCCAGATTCACAAAGCCAAAAGTTTCAACATAAAAAGTGCACATGTCTACACAAAATGAAAAAGACATGTAAGGTCCACCACTAAAGAATAAAGACTAAAGATTGTGAAGAGAATGACTTTACAGAACAGGGTGTTGGAGAAGTGCACAGTGAAGGTGGAGACTAGAGGAAGACTAATTTCTACTGCAGCAATGCTGACGGATGGACTAAAGGAACCTTATTTTACCTTATAAATGTTTTATTCCTAGATGCTCCAAACTATTAGCTGCTTCCCCTTTGTTCCCTTTCTTTCTTTCCCCTCGTCTCTGTTAAGCACTCTGCTGGGATCAAACTTTTTGTTCTCAGTCAGCTTATTCTTAATATGACAGAAAAAAAAGCTTTAGTGCAAGAATGAACTCTCACAAACATGTCAGTCTTTAAACTCAGCAGGTTGTTTTGTGACATACCTGATTGTATTTGGATTTGTTTTGATAAGTTTGTTTTGAAAAGTTGCATACATGTCAAGCAATGGAGGCGGGGGGGGGCATCTTTACTTTTTTTAAATCCATGATCTTCATCTACGCACGACGGAATCAGCCTATAATAAAAACATGTTAAAGAGGACATATTATCCCCCTCTTCCACCTTTTTAAACAGTCCCCTGTGGTCTAAATGAAACATCTGTGTTGTGCTTTGGTCAAAATATAACATGAATCAAGCACCAGAGGAGGTTTGTGACCTTGTATAAACCAGCTCTCTCAGAACGCTCTGTTTTGGTGTGTGTGTGTCTCTTTAAATGCAATGACCCCCCCCTGAGTTTTCCCGGTAGACATCACTCCTTCACTAGGGAGAATAAAAATGGCAGACCTGTGCAAAAGTTTTTTTCTAGGCTGGGGGTGGAGTCCATGGGTGGAGATACCAGGGGAGGGGCTTTTGTTTACCAGAATCCCACTGTGACATCACAAGGAGAGCACATTTGAAACAGAGCATTTTTCTCTGTGTTGTAAGACTTATGCAGACCACAAACAAAGGACTGGATGGGTTTATTTCACATTTAGTGGGTCAGTAGACACTCAGGTTACACAAATATATGTTCAAACACACTGTAGAAGTGGATTATTATAATATGTCCCCTTTTATGCTGGCTAACAGCGTTGTCTCTGACCATAATGCCCTGAGCAGTTCATTTAAAATATAACCATTAAAACTGAGATACAGGGACTCACGTTTTAATAAGGTCAGACTGAAACACTCTTTTGTACACCAGTCAATCCTTAAATTGAATATGGAGTTGGACCTCTGATCAAAGTGCCTCTGAAGAATTATTTGGTGTTTGAATGTTGTGTCAAATCTTTGTATCTTGTCTTTCATTTTTATGTTTTAAATGAAGCAGCTGTGTTAGGGTTAGGGTAAGGTAGGGTTAGGGTTAGCCCTAACCCTAACCCCTAACCCTATCCCTACCCTAACCCTAACCCTAACCCTACGACAGATAGTCCATCGGTAAGTCCCACATGTGCCTTCATTGCAATATCCTGCGTCATCAACGATATGTTTCAACGCATGCAGATCACCTGTCGTGATAACAGAATATTGAGTGAAACATTTCAAAACTATTCCTGCTGATGAATATTGTCAAAATCGGATTAGGGTCGCTTTTGCCTGCAGTGTGAATTGAATCATAGTGATTCTTTGGTGTTACATCATCATCTGCAGGAACACAAGGCGTGGTCTGCTGATCTGTCCCAACTCAGCGAGAATAAGTCCAGCTTCCTTCTCCAAGGAGGAACACACAGAAGACAAACAAACATCTTGTTTTCATCTTGTTTGATCTGAGATACTCCAACATACCGAACCTTTATGTTCTAAAGCTTGGCACAGACTTCATACCCCAGAAGGAATTCCTGTGTGGATTCAGATACACTTTCTATCAAAGCCAGCTCCAAGAAAGCTCCACAAGTTTTATTTGTCAATGTCTTTATTGTGGGCTAAACAGTTCTATAATTAACTAACACTTATATTATTATTATATACCACTTATTATTACATTGTATTTCATTTCACCCTTCAACCCTTTTGGGGCGGCAGTAGCTCAGTCTGTAGGGACTTGGGTTGGGAACTGGAGGGTCACCGGCTCAAGTCCCACTTTGGACCATAATATGGAAGTTGGTCTGGTAGATGGAGAGGTGCCAGGGCATTTCACGAGCACTACAGAGGTGCTCTTGAGCAAGGCACCAAACCTCCAACAGCTCTGGTGTGCTCCCTGGGTAGCAGCTTGTAGCAGCCTCACTCTTACCTCCACTAATGCTCGTCCACAGGTCCTGTTTGTACATGCGTGTGATGTAGGCCTATGTGTATGAGATGCATGTGCCTTAAAAAACTAAAGTGTAAAACCCAAATTTCCCCTCAGGGATTGATAAAGTAGGCTATATAAAAATAAAAATGGGGAAGATTATTGGGACTACTTGAAACAGTTGTGATGGACAACAAGCTTTTACAAAATCAGAACCACTTTCTTCTACATGTCCAACAACAATGCATTGCATTGCCTCTGAGTTTGCAGGGTTTGCAGATTTTATTATTTTCCTGCTCCAGAAAGAATATTCCTAGAACTAGTAAGAATAAAGTTGATGTGAAGTCAGGTGTGAGGGTGTAGAGAGGATGTTAATGCTGTTTCTGCTGTGTAGCTGTGGGAAGTTTCAAGGTTTCTCTTTAAGTGTGACACTGCCGATTGAGAACAACTGTATACTTTCTGTATTTGATCAAAAAACAATCCCCTGCAGTGTGAATGTTATATACCCGGGTTAATGAATACTTGTCTGCTTGTCTCCTTTTTTTTTTGACAAACAAGAATCTATTCAAAGGAGCTTGAGCAAAGAGAAAGTAAGCGAGGGAGTGTGTGGGTTTGTGGATATCTGTCAGTCACTTCAGTTGCTTTATTCTATCAGAGGGAATTAGATTTGACAAAGTCGAGCTCAATATTAATGTGATCACAGGAGGGTTTTGCTGCTGCCAAGATTTCCTCTCCCTTCAGAGTGGATTCTTGGGTTTATTTAGCCAAGATAATGATGTAGGGCAACGGTCTATGACTCATAATAACAAATCTATCCTGACAAAAGTTTCACTGCTACATACTGTGATTTAAAATATACAAGAAGCCCTACTTTCTTACCTATTTGTTTATATTCATGCCAGCAGCAGCAGCGCCAGGGAACTGTGATTGGGGGACTTATAGTGGAATTCTACTGTTTATAGCTGGGGCTAATTATTTTTACATCTATTATCACTAAGGTAATACAGGATCAAATTATCCCTACATGATTTATAAATGCATGGGAGAAAATGTACAACCAAAGCAGAAATTAGTTCACAAATACAGAATAAACAAATCAGAAATATATGAAAAGAATACAACCACAAAAAAAATACAATCTAAATCATTGTCACAACTAAATTCATCTGCTGTTCACAAACTACTTCACCCTGCAGAAGAGACAAAAGCCCTGATTAGGGTTGCATACAGTTAAACGTAATAATCTACTAGGGATTGAGCAAAACACAACTATGAGTTGCTTGTTACCTCATAAAAAAAACAGTCCCAAATAAGATTATTAGCTTTAACATGTAGAAAGAACTGCTTCTCTTTCTCTGGATCAATTTTAAGCTTTTTACAAGTAGTAGCAGTGTTGTGACGTTCCAGACCGACTCATTTCAATTGAACGGCTCTTAAAGAAAGAATACTCGATTTTTTGGATCCAGCAGATGTCGCCCTTGAGCACCAGCATGAAACCAAAACAACTTGCGCTTCATTGTTGTGTTAGCATGCTAATGCTAGTGATCGTTATTATGCTTGTATCTTCACACTGCATGTAAATTTACCTGAAATGAGCGTGATCTAGAAACACAGTTAAGCAGTGAGTACAGTATGTTATTCTTCTTTTCTCTAGTCCCTCAATGAAACAACTTTTAAACATGAAGGGAGGAGTCAGCCGGCCGTCCTGGCGACGTAAACAAACTGAAGATAGGACTCTGAAAACTCTGAAAACATCACAGACAGTGGGACTCGGGTGTTACACCCATTGTAGACAGTCATGATTCACAGAATTATTTTCAGAGGATATACTTGATTTCTATTACATTTAAGTGTGAAAAATCACATATAAAGCCTTTAACTTGAGGTCCAACATGTTGTTCTTGTCAAGGTTTGCTAGCAATCTGATAAAGTTTACCTTAGGCATAAAACATTTCAAGGGCACACTGACAAGGATTTATTTGATTTATTTTTTTAAATTTGATTTCTGTTACATTTAAGTGGGAAAAATGGCATATTATTCCTTTAAGGAGAACAAAGGGGTCCGAGTGGAGCTTGGAGCTTCTTTTTATATCGTTATCATGATCTGCCCAATTTTCATCCATCCTAATCCACCCATTCACTCCCCTTCCCATGAGCAGAGAGAAGCAATCAGGCATGAGAGGAGCTATGTTGTCAGGGTTCAGGACTGAAAACATACTTTTTTAGCCTGAATCTGACTATATCATGTTGTACAGTGGAAGCAAACACAGTCACATAACTGCACATTACAAGAAATTATATTTCTGCATTCAATGCAAAATCGTTTCTCTTTTTTTTTTCTATCAGGCTTCTTCTGCGTGTCTGCTGTGTGGCCTCTTTGCAGAGCATGACCCCCACCCTCTGCATTTAATCAGAACGGCATGATATAAAAAATAAAACAGCTCTTTTAAAGGAATGGAGACACAAAATCTGTCTCTGTTAAAAGAGCTGTAAACTCCATCACTGTTGTTATCTGTTAGACTATAAGGACGTCATCCTGCAATGCAATCAGACCTGCAGCGACAGCCAATTAAACCGCAGAACAAGCCACAAAGGTCACATGTGTTAATGGACTGCATGACAAAGGATTGAATAAAAAATTAGATTTTTTTATATAGTGTAGTCGATATGAGCCAGTTTAAAGTCTTTTTATTACACTTTTATATAGATGTTTTTAATAACCAAGGGCTTTGTGGAGAGGGGGAACAGGACTCTGTTAGCCCCTCCTTTCCAGCACTGTTGCCCCAGCACCCTCTGATGTCAAAAAATGAAGCCAATGAAGAAGTGCAAACAACTGCAGTTACTCGAGTGTGTAGTCCCACACACACACACACACACACACACACACACACACACACACACACACACACCATATTAAAACATCAATTTTTTACAGCAGAAATAAACATGTTGAGGCCGACAAAAAGTGTTGGTCTTAATAGCGCATGTTTGTATCAGCACACACTGAATTGTTTTAAAACTTGTCTGTATTGATTCTATGAAGTATAAAGGTAATTCATAATAAGGGGCGTGGCTGATCTGACAGATGGGCGGGAGCATTGTAACTGTTTGTCAGGAGGCTTAAGGTCCACCTCAGCTCCAAAAGTTAGTTTGAGTCAGCCTTTCTAATATGGCAACCGCCATCACTGGACTTCAAAAATCAGTTTCAGAAACAAATGTGTGATGTCACTGAGACCACGCCCTTGTACAGTATATACAGTTCATGATTGCACTAACTTCCTTATATTACGCATTCCCTTCTCTTTCCACTTAGCTTTTTCTTGGACACATCTCACCTTCTCACCATCCATGTTCTCTCTTACACCCTTCACTGCCTCATCCTTCCTCTATGTTGCTTCACCTTCAGGACAGTTTAGAGCATTGAGGTTGTGCTCTATGTGTCAGAACTTGTTCTTCACATAGCCCCCTCATTGGTTTTTCCTTTACACAACCACCTTGCTTTAAAAGCTGTATGTGCAATCTGTCCCTGTTTCTACTGTATTGTTCTACTCCTTTAGCCATGTGGTTCACTCTGTGTTTCTCTTTGATTGGCTCTGATGAAGAAATAGCTCCAGAGATTCTCAGTTCTTGACTTATTGTATCAACATTAAATGAAATCAGTCCTCAAACTCTGTTAGGTTGAGGCTCACTTGACAACCCAGAAGCTCACTAAATGCTAACACTGTTTGCTATTAAGTGCCAAAGTGAGTTACACCACATCCATTTTCACCTTCTTTATCCTTTCCCTGGGTTGTTAAACTACTTCCAGGACTCCTCTGATCTGTTTTCTGTCTCTGGGTCTGGACCCCACAGGAGCTCAATTCTCTATAGCATGAGCAAGAACTTCCATGCTGTTTCTCTCAAGGCCAGAACCAGTCTACATTTGCCAAAAACATGACAGACAAGGGCATGAAGAACAAAATAAGACCATCTTTTTTCTACCTCCCTTACTGCTCTTCTGTCTCTGATTTATGTTGTTGCATAGCAGTGTGTTTTCTTCCCCTCTCGAATGTTTCTTGTAGTCTCAAGTGTCATTTGTGCTTGACAAAGTGCACAAAATACTTGATGAATATTTGATTGATTTGGTTTATTCAGACGAATCTATTGCTTCCTGCATCGACCCACTGTTCCCCTGTTCGCTCATGCTCATCAGCATGATTTGCAGCTATTTATTATACCAGTGGAGGACTGACTGTCACTTTCTATGGTTTGTTGCTTTTCAGACACACCTCTCTGTAACTAGGGAAATGTCACTGTCATACATCAAACAATTTGTTTGTTTGGGGAAGTCGATTTTTATTTTCTTCCTTCGATTCATTTCCTTCCATATCCTCCTGCATCTTTATGTCCAATAATGACCTGGGTACAAGTGACTCACAGGTCAGTTTCCTTCTTTATAAATACATGCATATGTTTGTTCATAATTCAGAGACACAGTTCACACAGGTTTTCACCACTTATTCTCACGTTTACATGTCAAGTGTTTATTTCCTGATTCTTCCTGTTTGGTGCCAAAGTAGACACAGTGCTACCTAGAGGTGGGAATACAAATCGATTTAAGTTAAAAATTAGATTCTTCTCTTCTAAGATTTAAAATCGATTCATAACTTCCAATTTTTTTTTTTTTTTTGTGGCTAATCAGTCACTCCCTGCTAAGTGCTTAGGCTAGATCTTTAACTCAGTAGAATTCAGAGCAACAAGAACTTCAGCCAGTCTCACAGATGACTGGAGTAGATCCTGAACTATGCACTAATTTATAAATAGATTTTGAATCCAGAATCGTTTTGCAATCGAAAATCAATTCTGAATCGCATCGTGAGACACCCAAAGCTTCCCAGCCCTAGTGCTAACCACTCTTTTTGTTAAGATAGCTTGATTGCTGGATTTATACAACAAGTTATTGCAAGTTCATTGACCTTGCCTTGACTGCTACACTCTGTACATTATGTGCTTGATTGGATAATGAGCTCCCTCATTAATTTTGAATAAAGGCAAGACAAGGACAGAGGTTAGATAAGTACTTCATGTTCCACAACACGTGTATGGAAATAATCTAGAAGTACGGTGGCCCAGTGGATAAATAAACAGCATTTAGTGGCATTTAGTGTGTTAGAAGTTGGTTTCTTGATTCCTATATTTCCTCACTGTATGTTTCCACACTGTTAGTCTTCTTTATACATTTGTCCCCTTTGTCCTGGATGGCTGATCAGCTAAAGATCCAAAAGTGCAACACAAGCTTCAAAATTCTCCATTTAAATGTAAGAAAATACTACAGTTTAAATGGAAAAAATTATATTTCTGGAAGACAGGAAAGCAATCATGAACATCTATCTTCTAATACCGGAGGAAACGAATAAGCAGTTACAATCATTGGCATATCTACAATACAGTTGTTGATGGGCACACATGCTGACGGATTGGGTGCCGGGGATGAGGTAATGGTTATGGCTGTGGCAACTGCACAGAATTCATTCACTGCTGATACCTTTTGTCAGTAATCTGCAGTAAAACACATTGTAGACTTAACTCAGTCAGAAAGGCCTTTTTATAGCCTGTCAGACTGACGGCCAGGTAGACTAATGAAAAATGACAAAGTACTTCAAATGTACTCACAGACTTCTTCTACAGTCTATTTTTACTGTTCTGTCTTTACTGCAGCCGAGCATTTTTATTTGCCTTTTCAAAAAAATCTTTTAATTAGAATCAAAAATATGACTGGTAAGATCATTGCTGTGATTCTCCGTTATGTGAGCGATGGTAAACTGAGTCTGTACCTAGATGAGGATGAGGAGAGTCCCTGGGATGCACTCAAGTGCCTCATTGCTGGAATCAAATATGAAGGTCGTGTCAGATCATTGAGATATCTTCTAAGCTCAAACATCAATGACTTCTTTGCGATGAGACCATTAACCTACCCCTCTTCAAGTAGAGAGTGTGACGCACACACACTCAGACATATCTTTCTACCACAGCTTATGTAAAAGAGTATAACGTCACTGGAAAAACTTCCACCTCAAGTATGCAAATATGGGTGCATGTGTGTGTAATATACTTTGTCACAAGGTTTAACTTTGGATTTCTGCCTCAGATTCAAAATTTGTCCATATACCTATAAAGGTGCTATCTGTAAAACACCGTTTTCCTTTAGATATATACACGTTAGTATTTGTGTTCTCAGCTCACTGCTGCAGCTGAAGTTTCACAGAGGCCAGATGGTCGCAGAGTGCCAGCACCACCATGTGGATAACAGGAGTATTACAGCCAGATAAATATAGACACATTGGCACCTTGATGAACACTGACAGGAACACTTAGTCCCTTCTTTCTTTTATTTATTTAACAACTTACACAAATGCACACAGGCACCCGTGTCCACTCGCTTCATTTCTAACCAAAGATTCTGCTGGTAGACGAATTTATAATGCCATTTCTTTTGTTTAAAAGCAGACTTAAAAGAGACTTCAGGATTTTTTGCAGGTCATGTGATCCAGCTTTCATCAAGTGAAATAGATAACTCAGCTCTCAATACACTATAAACACACATTAAGATTCAACCATGGCAACTGTTATTGCAATGTCTTGTTTTTCTATTTTTCTATTATTTTTAGGGACAAAAGAAGATCAAGTTAAAAAAGTGAATCTCAGACATCAACAATATAACAATTGTTGAAAAAAATAAATTTCCCCATTTACAACTTATTGGCATGAAACTTAGATTTTTTCGTTGCTGTTTTGGCAGAGAAGGAAGAAAATGTACACGTATACTAATGGGAAAGGGCCTGTCTATATTTGACTGAATTTGCATGTTTATTGTCTTTCTTATGTTAAAGAGTACTATTTATTTCCACTTTGCGTAAACCTCTGGGTAAACAAAGAGGCTGCAGCTGATATCACATTTGAGCGTTTCCAAACATATATTGTGTATTCATATTAAGTTCAAAACGTTTCAAAGTTTTTGTTTAGTTTTGTACCGTACTCTTCATAGTTTGGTAAGAAATCTGAAGTATTATGGAATTAAAACTTGGAGAGCTGGGGCACTGGTGGCGCAGTGATACATGTGCCTCATGTATGGAGGCTGTAGTCCTCCAAGCGGGCGGCCCAGGTTCAAATCCCACCTGTTGCTCCTTTCCCGCATGTCATTGCTTTGACAGAGCTAGAAAACATAACTTTTCCTGTTTGCTTCCTTTTTTTTTGTTTCTATCTTTAATCCTGACTAAGCGTCGTCTTTTAAGTCTTGTTTGATTCAATACAACTCATTCTCCAAAGAGCTGCTCTCTCAATATTATTGCTCCAAACACTTCTTCATCCTAATCCGTCTCTTCTCGCTGTATGAAACACAGAGAAAGCAAAAAGTCAGGCAGAAATTGAGAATTACAAGCAGACAAATTTAGATTAGTTCAATAAAAAACAAAGTAGCCTTGAAAGGACTTGATTTGGAATTATGTTGATTTACATGTGTTGTTAGGGTCTGGAATGTTCCCTCACAATGTTGATACATCATTTCACAGTAATGACTATGAACAGATATGTGCATACTGTATGAACACTGAATCTGTGTTCTGGTTTCTGTTTGTTGTCAGAGAGGCATGGACCACTAAGGTTTGAGCTAGCTTTGTATGCAAGGACACATGTGGAGAAAAAAATAGTTGTCAAAAATGTAATCTCAGAAGATAATGAGGTTTTCGCTTTTCTCTTTTTCTTTAGATTAAACAAACAAACTTAATGCCAGTAAATAGTAGAAATGTGTTTGCAAACCTGAATTATATTTTATATATATAGTTAATGATTCATGATTTTGGAGTTACTGTCAGGTAGAATTGAGGCAATATGGCCGATACCACACATGTAATATGATTTATATATTTGTAGGCCTATATGTGTCATGTTAACTCTCCAAATTATTATTATTTATTTTTTTTTGTTGTTAGAGACATATGACAGTAGATAGAGTTGGAAATCAGGGAGAGAGAGAGAGAGGGTAGTCGTCGCCTCTCAATAGGATCCCCATCTGGGCAACATGTTCAATGTGTCCTTGGGCAAGACACTTAACCCTGAATTGCTCCTGCTGCTTCAGTGGTGGTGTATGAATGTGATTAGTTACTTCTGATGGATGATACTAGTGATCACTACCATCAGTGTGTGAATGTGTAGGTGTGACCTGCAGTGTAAAAGTACTTTGAGTAGTCGGAAGACTAGAAAAGCGTTATATAATAATACATAAAGCTGCCTGTATGTTTGTAGACTTTCATCCTACAGCGGTGAGGGATTCTCCTCTAAATCTCAGCAATATCACTGAAGTGACGTTCTGGTGATATTGTGAAAAGAATGACCATGTTAACTGATGACTTTCAGACAAACGCAACTTAAAGTGTCCTAACAAACGGCTCTTTGTTCCGTTTATGTATTATCATAATGTCAAAATTACTTTTTTCTCAATCTAAAAAAAGATCACACTTTAACAGACCTTTGCTTGATTTATTCTTCAGTTTTAAGTGTTCTTCTTCTTTGCCTTTTCCTCTATTCTTTTGACTAAGTTGTTTACCACGTTTTGTAGGTGTTGTGATCCACTGGACAGATCAGATCAAGGAGCTACTGGATGATCAAAAAGTAATGGAGATGGGGGACACATGTGGCCCACTGCAGGAGATAGCATTCTGGAAGAACCGCTCTGCCAAGCTTTTGGACATCAGCCTGCAGCTACAAAAGGTCAAACACATCCAGAAGATCCTGCAACTCTCAAAGTCTATCTATGAACATCGCTTTTTCAAACTGGCCAAGGAGATCCAGGTATTTACAGTCTTCCAAGTCTACAGTCTAAAACTGATATATAACTCCAGTATGATATAACTGAAGTGTAATATGATTGCCATGAAATATAATACAATATAATGTTAGACAAGATTAAATAACTTTACAGAGCATTTTTTGCAAAACTCTGTCGTTCTGTGTGACTAAATATGCATCTACCCTGATGGAGGAAAGGAAGTGTATGTAAAAGGACTGCAGTGTTGCCCAATGGCTCCCAATGTAGAAAGTTGGAAAACATTGATATGAAAACTTGTGTTAACATAACTAAAGCATTTAATAAGAACTGTGATAAAAGTAAGCATAATGATAGTCATTCCTTTTTTTATCTATCAATTTTGCGCATGTGTTCACTGGCCTCTTCCGCAAGGTACCTGCATTTTTCTACATCAATGTGTTTACAACGTTTGTTTTTAACACCCTCTTTCTATTAATGACCATCGTTTGTCCATTTTTATGTGTTTTGATTCCAACACGGGCCATTTAAACAAACTACACATACTGTAGGGCTAAACAGGTTAAAACAAATGAACAAGGATTTGCCTTCAGTCCATAATAAAACAAGTTAAAAGTGTTAAATAATTCTTCTACCACATACTGTATTTCAGTGACGCTCTTATTTTCTCTTGTATTATTATGCCAGCATGCCCATTCCCATACAGCAATGTGCTTCTGCTGTAAGTTTTTTGATTGGGCTTTCAACAACCCCCTTTTCATAAGCAGCGTGTTTCTTTATATTTTCATTGGACAGTCCTTTCGTTTATGAGTTGTTATTGTGTTTCAATCATTAAAACTCAATCAAACTTTATTTATATAGCACCTTTCAGACAAATTAAATTGCAGTTCAAAGTGCTTAACAAGAGTGCAGAAAAGTTATTGACGAAAAGTAGTTTATAAAATCATTGATAAAATCATTGAGAGACCAATGCACACCAATAAGAATTAAAAATAAAATATATGTATAAAAATAAAATACAATAAAATACGACACATAAAAGCAACAAGATATTAAAATAAATACATAAGAGGAAAATATTTAAAACTGTAGTAGGATAAAAACACTACAGTAATGTTAAGAGTTGAATTGATATAAAACACTATATAAAAGCCAGACTGAATAAATGAGTTTTAAGACTGCGTTTAAAAATCTCGATATTCTGGGCTCCTCTCAGACCTTCAGGAAGGTTGTTCCACAGTCTCGGAGCGTAACAGCTGAAAGCAGCATCGCCAAAGGTTTTTGTCCTGCTCTGTGGAACAGCTAAGAGAGAGGAACTGGAGGATCTGAGGGGCCGTACTGGTTCATAAGCTAAAATCATATCTGATAGGTAGTCTGGTACAAGGCCATGTAATGCTTTATAAACTAATAAAAATAATTTTAAAATCAACACAAAAACTAACAGGCAGCCAGTGTAAAGATTTTAAAACAGGTGTGATGTGTGCTCTCCTTCTGGTCTTTGTCATTACTCGTGTAGTAGCTGAAACCGGTTTGTTGTGTTTTTTGGAAGACCAGAAAGGAGAGCGTTACAATAGTCCAGCCTGCTAGTAATAAAAATGTTTGGCTCAGAGAGAGAAATGGCCTCACTTTGGTGATGTTTTTCAGGTGGTAAAATGCTGTTTTTGTGACACCCTTTACGTGTGCCTTGATTTTCGGATGGCTTTGTTGTAGTAACAACTTGTTAAAATCGGTAACAAGTTGTTCACAGGATGATGGTAAGGTGGTATTTATGTAAGCTGTAAGATGTGATGTAAGAGTTGTGGCTACTTCTGGGGTAATGTGCCGTTTGTTAACTGTACGTTCTATTGCACCTGGAGGAGCGTGATCAAAACTGTTAAAAAACACACAATGATGGTCAGACAGAGCTAGGTCAGTGATGGATGAAATATTAATGTTTAGGCCATATGATATAATCAGATCAAGGGTGTGTCCATGTTTGTGAGTCGGTGTATTGACATGCTGTTTAAAACCCGTACATTCTGATAATTCTAAGAAAGTTTGAAGCTGCAGCCTGATTCTTCAAATAATAATGCATACATGTACAGTATACAACCAACATATACCATATACGTAATGAGTCGGAGGGTCTTATATATTTGACATATTTTTGTTTTCTGCTGTGTTGCAGATGAGTAATGAGGTCATCAGCCTGTGCTTTAAAAGCATCTCTCTGGACAGGATCTTTGAAGGCTTTGTTTTATCCAGCAAAAAAAAAACCTTAATGACTGTATCCAGTGCTGCCTGTCCTGGAAGGAAGTTTACCAGAATGCATCAAATGTTCATACCAAGTAGGAGAACTCTCACCTGCCTATGGACTTAACACACTGTCATCTATGTCTACGTTTGGTTTCAACGTTGTTCTGAGTTGTCTACAATTAAAGATTTCATTTTAGTTCAATTAAGGAGTTACCTCCTTAATAGAAATAGAATAGAATAGAATAGAATAGAAATAGAAAGTACCTCTAGATGTGGTCTTTAATTCCTCATGCAAAAAACAACACCGAAAAGATTATCTTCAGGTTTATACTGCAGAATTTTAGGAACAAAATTGAGGCCACATTGTGCTCCATTGGGCTTTCAATGGATAAACATGGATCTCATCCTGTCAAAGCTACTTCCTTTATCTTGAGTTTTCAACCATATTAAATGTAAACATGCTTCTTAATTAGTCTGCATTTCCCTCATTGCATATGCCAGGTTTAGTTTCACAGTGCAGTCCACAATGAGTGTCTCTCCATTGAACATCTTTTCTAAGTTGTTGTGTCAAATGAAATGTTTTCGTGGTATTACTATGTTTCATCCTCCTTGTGATATAAACACTGTCCCAGTGTAAGATGTAACAGAAGGTGGCTGTCTTTTCCCTTTTCGTATCAACTTTGTTTTTGTACATAGTTTGTATGTTTTTTTTTCCTTTAGCTCCGTTGTAATTAAGTTGCCTCTTTGTGAATATCATCCTATTTAGATCAAGGACATAAGACCTCAATTATTTTGAGAATTACATACAGTAACTCACAAAATCATTTTCTATACTCTTTTTTTTTTTCTGTGCCATTGCATTTTTTAGGTATGTGACTGCCAGCATCAGTTTGCCCGTTGGGAGGATGGTCAGCAGAGGCCCCTGCCATGCTTTAGTGGAGGACAAGGACCAGAGTTCACCCGGTTCCTCCTGGAGCTAGAAAGTATCTTCCACCGTGGCCTGCAGAACCTGCGCTCTGTCGTTGAGAGCATCTTTGATGTCGAGAACACCATTTGGTTCAGAGAATTCAACAAGTATGTGTGGCTCTTTAACCTGCCCTATTACAAAAAAATACAAATATAAATGAAAGTATAGAGAGCAATTCAAAAGTATTTCTTTGTTTTTGTGACTGTAAAACACAAATTAGGCCAAAAGGGGCAGTCCAATTCCCTAAGCACCTTTATAGGGTAAAAAAGATTCCCTACTTGAGATGGAGAGCTAATAGCTTCTTTGTGCTCAGGTGCTGTTTGCACTTTGATAGCTATTATAGCTACAGCTATTTTGAATACATTATGGGTAAATTGGCCCTTTTCTATGAAAATGACTTAACTACAAAAAACATAATTTTCATAAAAACCATTACTAGGCACAACTCGAATTAAAGGGAAATTATTAGCGCCTTTAGAGAGTTGGTGGCAATAAATAATGAAAGTTGTCTATGAATACAGTCCAAATATTGTATTGGCTTTATGGTTCTTATAATGACCAAATAAATCAGTTCAGGTGTCAGGAGCTCAATAACAGCACAAACAGGCACAGTCTTCTTAGATGTGCAATAGTCTGTAGCTGTAAGTCGGCCAGAAGGTAAGAGTTATTTTATCTGGACAGCCTCCTTTACCGACAATAAAACATCTTCACAACTGAGCATCACAATAAAGTGGAAAAGAGCAGGATCCCCTTCCCTCCCAGCTTTTAACTGTAAATAACTCACTCGAGTGTGGCTTTGCAGCAACAGTAGAGTTGATCACAGCGTTTCTTTAGTGTTTTTTTAGAGGTTAAAGGTCTATGGCCGAGTTCACTCTTACTGCTCAAAGGATGTTATTGGCCCAAACTCAAAAAGCACAATTTAATTAGTTATGACAATGCTGGGGATATAACACCTGACCTTCAGGTTGAGAGATGAATGACTCTACCACTGAGCCACAGCCACCCCATTAGCAATGGATAGGTGGAGAGTTCCCCTCTCTCTGCCCCCCAAATATTTGTTCTGCTGTTGTCAGAAGAGCTTATTGACAGTCACATGTCTTTGTTATTAAGGCAATATATTCCCTTGAATATTTTCCAATTTGAATTATATCCCCCACCATAGCCACAGTTACACTTTTAAACTGTATCTTGGATGGTCAGCAGAGACATACAATCACTAAGCTGTAATTCTATTTTTTTATGATAAATTACCTTATGCCATTGTGCGACATGTTGGTGTCCTTTAACATGTTTTTTTGGTTACACTATCAAACAAAACTCTAGTAATATATTTAATCATGGGACAGGACACGTTGTGTCTGGAATTTATTTTATTTTAATTTTGTTAGTGAATTTTTTTTGGGGTGCACTGTACATATTCATCTTTGCGTCGATATTTTTCACCAGCACAAAAATAAAGCCCTTCAAGAGTGTGCATTTGATTTTGTGCTTCTGCTCCACTGCTTCCGCGCATGAATGTATCAGTTGCTCATAATGCAAGTGTTGTTGTATTTGATGTTAAATGTGTTTTTATGTATATGTTTTTGTTTGGAATCACAGGTTTCGTGCAGTAGTAAAGGATCTGGAAATGATGATGCAGAACCTGATCAGTTCCATTTTTAAAACAGTAAACACAGTGGAGGAAGGAGTTCGGCTTCTGGACAATTTTAGACCTATGTCTACTCGAGAAGTGACTCACTCACACACAGACAAGTGCTTACAAAACCAATTTCTCAATTTTTATTTCTGATCGTAGCCCAGGGTGCTTTATTGCCTCTGCTCTTAAATTTATCTAAGTCTAAGACCTAATCTTTTTAGAATGCAGAGTAGTATAAGGGAATGTTCAAACTTTATTTACCCTTTATTTACCCTAATGAGACAGTAAATATGCTAAAACGTGGGAAGGAAGGACATGCAATAAAGTGCAAGAGTTTTGATGTAATCAGCTTCTCTGCAGCAACACATTCTCTGTACAGGGGTTGCAGGCTCAACATTTAAGCTACCCATTGTCCCATATTCAAATTTCAATTTTTTCTTTGATCTGCTTGTGCTTACTGCTGGCCTGTTTGCTTCATGCTCTGCTAAACTCCTAAACCTCTGATTTATTGTACTGTATAGCTGGATTGGTTATTTTTTATTGGATACCTGTGGTCTCTGCAGTTAGTTTTGGCTTTTCCAGTGCAAAAATAATTTTCTTCACCATTTTGTGCTTGGCATATAGTTTATCCTTTTTCCCGTATTGAGAGGTCTTTCAGAGTCCAGAGTGCTTAGTGTTGAATTCAATTCAAAGTAAATGGCATCATATCTTTTTTATTTTAATTCATCTCTGTACTTTTCATTTTCTTTCAAATCAGGCTATAAGGCGCACCACAGAAGAGAAGGTCGAAGAAGTGTACAATGTCTTCAACAAGGAGCTTAAAATGGTCAACAAGGAGTTGAACCAGAAGACAAGAGTTTACCCTGACCATATACCTCCTATATCAGGACAGGCCCACTGGATGAGGGCCCTCAGACATCGCCTAGACAAACTCAGACATTGCCTAGACAAACCCATGGAGGTGAGTTCATTGATCTATTTAATTAACCTCTTTGTGCACAAGCAGTGTGAAATCAAAAACCTGTAACAAACTCTTTCCATATAAAGTGTCCAACTATTTAAATGTACACAAATATTAGACCCTTTTACATGGGACTGATATCCATCATTAATGTAAATGTCATAAAATCATAACGGTTAAGTTGTTTCATTGCTGATCAGGAATCAAAGGTTGTAACAGAGGTGAAATAAACATCGCAAAAAGATAAGCAAATTTGTGTTTGGTAGATTATTTCTTTGTTGTAACAATGCTTCTTGGCAACATTGGCTATACAGGTTTTGATGGGCGCAAGAGGGCTGGGTATCGTTAAAAAATGTTCGATACGATACTGATATCGATACCTCGATTCCTAAACGATACTTTCTTCGATACCAATTTGATAAAAATCCATTTTAACCAAAAAAATTACATTCCACATTATTATACAACTCTTTAGTTTTATTTTTCAGCTCCATGTAACTTTAAACATTCAAAGCAGTTTCATAATATGAGAATATAAACCATTTTACCACAATGTGGTTTAACTAAAGTTGTCTGTTTCAACACTGTCTGTTTTGATCTTGTTGACATTTTTCTAAACTTCACGATGCACACTGTAATCAAGCCTCTCAAAACACAACAACACACACGTGTGCCCCGTCTGGTTAAGCAGCCAATTACCATTACCATGGTTAATGGTGTGGACCACCAAACTCTGTAGGTATCGAAATTTGGTATCGAATGACAAGCCATTTTTCGATACTCTGTCGTATCGAAGCAATTCGATATCCAGCTCTGTTCGGTGTACCTGCCGAACACACACTCCCCTCGTTCTCTCTCTCTCCTCACTCGTACTGAGCCATTCACAGACATACACTACTAGTATAACACCAGGCTCTGTGTAATCTGTGTAAAAGATAGAAAAATGTTACATGCATGTAATCCATCTAATCATCTTTGGAGATTTCTCTCTACTGATGGATTTGAGCTTGCTCTTTCTGTGAATGGGTCTCCATGCTGTGTAGCTAGATGAGCCTCCTGAATGTGCACCCAAAATGCTGTCAAAACTTTCATTTATAATTGCCAATGCAGCCTCCATAATTCTGGACCGGGAAAAGGCAGAAAAAATGTGCGGAGAACACAAAAAACAAAAAACTACCCCAAATCACAGAGATGCCGATTCGCACGGGACCAATATTATCACATAACCTCTGTGTTTGGTGAAATATGTTAGGTAGTTTGCGGTGGAATTTTTACTTTACAAATTACGGACTTGGCAGATTCGCACAGACGACCTCCACATTTATTACAAATTACTAGAGGTCCCCAGGTAATACTAGTCCCGTGCGAATAGGGGTTATGACACTAATATTACGATTCACTGTAAAAGTAAAAAGGCACAGTGTAAATAGGGCTGTTATGCATTATCTTCAATGAACCCCTGCTCTGAAGCTCTTCCTTGACTCATTTCACTTTGTCCCCTGTCTTTCCCCTTCAGTTGCTTCAAAAGGCCCATTTTATGCATGAATCATTAGTTGGTGAGGAAGAAGTTCAGTATGTGGAGCCAGAAGCTGGACGGTCAGTACATCAAGAGGCTTGAGCAGCCACTCATGGTGCGCTGCAAGGACAAGACCGCCAAGTTGGACATCAATTTTGACAAACAACACTTTCTCACATTCTCACAAGAGACACTGAGCATTTGCATCACAATAAACATTTCACTAATGTCTTCAATGGTTAACTGTCATTTGTTTATAATACCCAGACTTTATGTATCTCTCTGAATCTATGCTCACACAGTAGGTATAGATACAAAAATATAAGACATTTTCAATACAACATACAATCATGTGCAACCTAAGCAATTCAACACAAAGTATAAATATAATATACACAGTAGCATGCAAGTTACTTATTACTTATTTCTCTTTTCTTTTGCAGTAATCTATTGAACATGTTTTCTGAGATCCAGTTCTGGGATCGACTTAAGTTTGAGATCCCACAGAGTGTATCTGACATTTGTCAGGACAGGGAGGACTTCAGAGGCCTGAGAGAGGGAACACTGCTGTTGATCAGGGACTACAACAAGTTAAACACACACTCACAAACACTGACATTCAATTAACCTTTTAACACATTTAGGCATTTGCAATGGGGACATACGGTATGTTTACAATTGAAGAGTATTAATGATCATTTTTGTCACGCAACTGTAGGGGCAATTTTAACTGACAGAGGAAGAGAGAGAGGATGCCAATTATTTGCTTTTTCCAAAACATAAAAGACAAGACAACTTGATCTTTATAAGCTGTTTTCTTATACCAAGTAGTGTGAGAGCATCAGCATTGCGGTTCACCATCTATTTACCTGTGACACCTCAAAGCTTCATTCTGTGTCAGCCTCCTCACCAAAAGAGCAGTTTAAAGTATGAAACGGATTTGGCTGAGAAGTAAGGCTTGTAATAAGCAGAATTAGATGTTTTGATTGTTTTAAGATGTATTGATGTATTGGAGGTATTGAGACCAGAAGTTAGACTGGGAAAAAGCATTTTACTCTATCAAAAAAAATATATTTTTTTGTGGGAACCAGGACCTTCCTTAGAGATATTGAGTCTCTACAAAAAAATATTGATTTTTATTAGGCCTATACTGTCAAAAATGTTTATAAAGTACTATAATTAAACACAAACACTCTTTTTGACTAAGTCAGAGTCTAGAAGCTGAACATTTTGAGTGTTCCAGTTTTACATATACAGTAATCTAAACACACTCATATTTACTATTTTGACCTGTCCTCATGTACCTATATGTGTGTCTGTGAGTTTCAGGATCACTGGAATGCTGTCTACTGACGAGCATGGTCTGTTTCGGGAGAGGATTCGCTTCTTAGATAAGAAGATTCAGCCGGGGTTGTCAAGGCTCCTGTGGTTGTCAAAGGGAGCTTCAAACATCTTCATCCGAGAGTGTCTTGTACACATTGAAAAGGTTTTTACATACAGTTCACCACATACTGGTGAAGGCATGTGTACAGCTGTGCATGTACTGAATTGACTTTTTCTGTGTTGGCAGTGGAGAAACCAAAAGTAAAGGGGGAGTATGTGGGGTTTATATCCTCTATCTGGATGAAAATATGTGATTGTTAAACAAACTTTAGTTTAGAACATAGTCACCACTGCAGGAGATGAATGTAAGATGTGATTTATATTAGTGTTTATTTATCAGAGAACTGGTCCAAGGTTACTGGAGGGCCTTGAATCTATTCCTGGTCCAGTAAGAAACCTTCATCTCATTTCTCCTCAGGTCCGGGTCATAGTTAATGAATACAAAGTATCCAATCTATCAATTTCCAACCTTTGTCGCCAGATGAGTGAAGCACTACTGATTAAACTCAATGGAAAGACTGTGTACAGGGGGGAGGTTACATTTCAAGAAATATAGTAAAACAACAACATAATAAGCTAAACCTTTTGAATGAGAGCTCACACCGCAGTGTGTGTTAACAGGAGGGACATATCTGGGGATTTCTCTCTCTCTCTCTTTCTTTCTTTCTCTCGCACTTAAGTTTCAGATAGTGATTAAAGGAAGAATATGAAATTTTTTTCACCCGAGTCCCGCTGTCTGTGATGCTTTCAGAGTTTTCCGAGTCCTATCTTCAGTTTGTTTACATCGTCGGGACGGCCTTCCGACTCCTCCCCTCACGTATAAAAGTTGTTTAATTGAGGGACTAGAGAAAAGAAGAATAACATACTGTACTCACTGCTTCATTGAATGTCATGTAAGCGTTTCTAGATCATGGTCATTTCGGGTAAATTTACATGCAGTGTGAAGATACGAGCATAATAAAGATCGCTAGCATTAGCATGCTAACACAACAATGCAGCGCAAGTTTTTTGGTTTCATGCTGGTGCACAAGGGCTAAATAAATAGGCTATGGATAATGGAAATATACTTGCCTGACTGTAATTATACATTATGCATCTTCATATAGGAAACACTGCAACATAAAGCACTCTCTTATTACTACATACATTTTAAGCTAATGGCATCATGTTAAGTAATTCATTTTAATAGAGTGCAACATACAGCATTTTACCAGACAAGTGTTACAATTGTAGTGCTAATAGCTAACGGAGGATCAGTAATCTTTTCCACTGTATGACATGTTCTTGAGCAATGGCCATTGTAAGCGTCCATACTGTATCTACTAGTTAACAAGTGAACAGCTCTGGTTTTGTTTGTTGTTTGCATCATGGGTGTTTTTTGTTGCAATTTTCAGGAACCAGGAGTTTGACGATGACCAGAAAGCTCATCAGAAAAGCCAACTCCAAATACTACACTCAGCACACCAGGATATTGTTGATACCATGAACCGCATTCACAGCACCTTCTTTAATGATGGACCTGATTTCCAAATGATGCACTCCTTGAAAAATGCTTGATTTTCAACATAATCGATTTTTACCTTGATTTGAGCATATGCATATCCAAGGTAGCTAGCTTACGTTGGTCAATTCTTATCAGGCAATGAGGAACAATTTATTTTTGTTACTTATAAAGCAGCATACCAGACCGTTTACTGCTTCTAGAAAATATAAAATATGGCTGTATAAAGAAGGCCCCATGCCTCATACTCACATGAGGCCCCAAGCCCTAAGGAGCAACATCAAGCAGTCCATGAAGAAGCTATCCAGGGCCATCAGTGGAGACAGAAAGACATCGCCCAATCTGTTGTTCAAAGTCCTAGTGGTTCTGCACCAGACAGTAGCCTCAGAATCTCCACCAATGGTAACAGCAATTACTCTTTCACCGATTCTGTCACAGGATTTTGAGTCATTATGGGGGCAGTAGTTGGTCTGTAAGGACCTGGGACAAAGTGTCCAGTATGGACAAAGTGTGGAAATTGGGACTGGTAGCAGGAAAGGTGCCAGTTCATGTCTTTAGTACTACAGGGTTGAGCCTTTAAGCAAGGCAACAAACCCAGAACTGCACAGGGTCTACTGCTCACCAGTCCATGTGCAGTCCTCTCACTCTGACATCACTCCATTAATGCAGGCTTATATGTTTGTAGCACGTGTCTGAAAAACTAATTTCCCCTGGTATTAATGAAGCATATTAAAAGCAAAATATAAAAGTTTTCACAAAGTCACTGTTAACAGACCTGCATATAAGGCAAATGGAAACTTTATTCATTCCCCACACGAGGAGTCAAATTTAACCCATTACTTTTATTTCTCTTACCATAAACTAGTGTTACCTACAGTGTACACACTTTCTGTATCACCTCTCCATCCTTTTATTTTGCTGCTTGTTGAATCAAGATCAAACAGTCAACTGTGTGTGGTGTTCTTGTGTTTCTCTTAATAGATTGACTTCTCCCCGACACGAGGAAAACTTTCTCAACTAGTGAACATTTTGCCTCAGCTCATACACACAACCTCAGGATTTAAACGTCTGCCTGAACTTCTCTCTGGCAAGAAGTCACAGGGGAATCCCATATACTGTATATCAACTTGGGTAAGAAATTAATTTATTTTTTCTAACATTTAATCTGCTTTTTGCTATCTTTTAAACGTACACTATGTACTATTTTATGACAATGTTTACATTAAAATATCTAAATTAATTAAAAATTTACTACATTTATGTAAATAAATGTTATATATTTATTTGTTCAGTACTTACATCACCTCAAATATTTCCAACAGTTACCAAAGCTAGAGAAATCAGTAATTTTTAAGTTGTAACGGGACGTGTCTTGTCGAGGCGGCAGCCGTGATGAGCCACCATAACAGACAGAATGTTTATCGTTGTCATGGAAACACTGGATGTTACGTCAATGACCGATTGTAAGGAAGCGGGAATAGCTACTGAAAGCTGCCGTACTGTTGCTGTATGTGCTGCTGTGATGAAAACGTCATTTAAAATTATACTTGGATACATCGTCTGTAAACATATTCTCTTCCTCAAGTCAGTTTTGCCCGTCTGGGGGAGTAGCAGAGAGAACTCCCATGATTCCCTGCTAGCCTAGACGTCATGTTTTGTTATTGTAGTATTGATTGAGTTTGATATTCTATCTTTAACTTTGTATCTTTTATAAGTTTGTTCTCATGGAACACTTTTCCATTTCTTGTATCAAAGGAAGTGTCCTCACGTATCACGTACATTTGACCTGTTTTTATTGTATCTCTGATGTATAAATTAGACCCTTGAACATTACATAATAACACACTGTGGTTACTACATACAGTAGTCATATGTGACCAAGTGGTTCACTCCATGCTTCCACACTGGTCCTCTTTGTTCAGAACAAGACGAGGAGATTCAGAAGATTCAGGCAGCTGTTTCCACGGGGATGACGGCTAATGCGAGCCACCTGCAAGCCTATCTGAAGACCTGGGACAAATACAGGGACATCTGGCAAACCAACAAGGACTCTGTTATATAATGCTACCAGAGACAAAACCCTGGAGTCTCTGCTTTTGATGCAGATATACAAAGGTACTGTGCAAATAAAACTCCATTTGATAAAAATCATGTTTCGCAAAACCTCATTTAGTCTTTTTATCATTTTTTTTGCCAAAGAGCAAAGAAGAATGTCTGAAGAATAGGATAGGACCAAATCAAGCTAACTTCTGCCACCATAGCAGTGGTTCTCAACTGGTTTGTCAGGACCCAAAAGTGGTTCTTGGAGCCATTTTCAGTGGGTCGCACATTTGTAGCTGGAAAAAAAAGTAGTGCCTTAAAGTCCATGAAGGGCTTTTAAAAACTGCATTTATGTTCTGTCTAATTGTTCTTTCACATGTTCTGTTCTGTCTAATTGTTCTTTCACATGTTTTGTTCCGTCTAAGGTCCAAACTTTTTCAATTTTTTCACATTACATTAATCTTATTGAAAAAATAACAGTTTTTTTAGTCATGATTTATCATTAAGGAGTTGGTGGTGAGACTATACCAGTTGAGGACCACTGTACTAGAGTTAATTACCTTCTAGTTTCATTAACCATGGCAGCTTATTTGATCGTTCCTTTATTGTAACCAGCAGCAACTTGGATTAAAACCTCCATGCTCCATGCACCTATACTTTGATTGTATCCATGTGAGCTTTATTGTGAGTAGGTAGTCTTTAATACATGTTTCCGATTATTTAGCATGCTGACATCTCGTTTATGTTTCCATTCTCTTGTTCAACCTCAGATACACAGAAGAGGCCAACAGTGTTGAACAGGAAAAGACAGTATTGGCAATCCGGTTTGTCACGCTGGACTGTTCACCACTCAAGTCCTCCTTGATGCAGCATTGCAGTGAGTGGCAAACCAAGTTCACTCACCTGCTCAGCCACATGGCAAGCACCCGCCTTAAAGATCTTTATGACTCTTTGCAAGACAATGCCAATAGGTGGAGAGTTAATGAAAATATTTCATTTTGTGGGGTGTTTTGTGTCTTGTTCATTTGAAGCAAACAGAGAGAAAAAAAGCTAGGGCTCAAACTCTGTGTCAATATCTATCAAAGACAACATGAGGTTTCTTTATAGCAATTACTTGTTTGTTTTATACTCCGGTTTATTTTATTATTTTTATTTTATCTTCTTGTCTTTTAAGTAAATGGTAAATGGACTTCAGCTTATATAGAGCTTTTTTAGTCTTCTGACTACTCAAAGCTCTTTTACACTGCAGGTCACACCTACCCAGTCACACACTACTACTAACATAACGATCACTACCACTGATGGTAGTACGAACGGGAAACAAAAAGAGAAATGTTGAATAATTGAACATTTTAGATCATGCTGTCCTTAACGTTGTGTGACTTTTTATTGTTTGTGTGTTTCTAGGCTCACACAACCACCCCAAACACTGGCTGAGCTTGGGAAGAGCCTGAAGCTCTTAGAGACTCTTAAGAGCAATTTGCCAAAAACAGAGGCTCAGATTCCTCTTATCCATGATCAGTTTGCTATTCTGGACAAATATGAGGTCCCTGTGGAACCGCCTGTAAGTACCTTGCTCATCAACAAACAAATATACAGTAGAAAGTTTTTGTCAAATAATTACAATGATCGCAATACATTCCTGACCGTGAGAAAGTTTCCTTTAAGGAGATGAAACCTATCACCATTGACATGATTTCTACCCTTAGTTAAAATAAATGATTGCAGTGAACTTCAATTTAAATCATTGAAATCTAAACAGGATTTGCAATTCTCTTTTTCTCTCCACCCAGTAAAATTTAGTCTAAAAAAAGTCTGAAAAAAGGAAAAAGCACTTAAATAATAACCTTAAGGGTACTCTGAATAAATGACCCAATGATGGTCCTATGAAACCAAATCATATTGGCCTATTCAATTTGACTTTATGGAAAAAAACATTTTAAAATAAAAATTCAAAATATTCAACATCCATTAGAAACAAACTGATTCAACATAAAGACTTTCAGAAAATTCAGAAAATTATCATATTCTTCATAAACACCTCTAACAGCATTTAAGGAACTGGATGAGTGTACACTTCCTAACAATCAGAGTGGTTCACTCTCTGAAATAAAGAAATAAAAAGAATGCAAATAAAGAATAGATTGTAATTAACACATTGTACACAAAGTAATGATCATTTAATTATCCAATTGCTCTCTGGTTTCCAAAGCTAAACACGGTTTTAAAGTAAAATTAAATGCATATTGAAATAAATATTCTCAGAACACAAAGTGAAGACTCTCAAAATGGTTTTGAAGATTAAGGCAGTGACTAATTGCCTTCATTAACCTCATCATATATGTTAAAAGATACCCCAGAAAAGTAAGAATGCATTTTTCCATCATCATATTAATGAAATATGGAAACAAAAATCTTTCAGAAGAAGGACCAGTGCCCAGAGTGATGCCCTAAAACAGCAAAATAAGAAAAATAGAAATAACTGGCAGAAGGCTGGGTGTCTTTAGATAAGTACTCCTCAACATACTCTTAGACGGTTTAGTAGTTTATAAATAAAGATGGCAGAATGTGCGACATTTTACACATAAATATACCAGAAACTCAGTATTTCCTCTGTAAATATCCTCTGAGTCATAGGGCTGGGAATCTTTTGGGTGTCTCACGATTTGATTCGATTTAGATCAAATCTCCTCCAGTCATCTGTGAGACTGGCTGAACTTCTTGTCATTCTACTGAGTTAAAGAGCTAGCTTCAGCACTTAGCAGGGAGTGACTGATTAGCCCCAAATAATAATAATAATAATAATAATACAGAAAAAAATTACCAGTAAATTAAAAAAAAGATAGATTTTTGGAAGTTATGAATTGATTGTAAATTTTAGAAGAGAAGAATCAAATTTTTACATGAATTGATTTTTTTGCCCACCTCTACTGATTCATGACTACCGCTGTCTGTGATGTTGTCTGACCCATATCTACACTGTGTTTACATGGATGGGACGGCCGGCCGGCTCCTCCCCTCGTGTATAAAAGTTGTTTAATTGAGGGACTAGAGAAAAGAAGAATAACATACTGTACTCACTGCTTAACTGTGTTTCTAGCTGTGTACGTCGCTTTGGATAAAAGCGTCTGCTAAGTGAATTCTAGATCACGCTCATTTCAGGTTAAATTTACATGCAGTTTGACGATATGAGCATAATAAAGATCGCTACCATTAGCATGCTAACACAACAATGCAGCTCGAGACAAGGACAATTTTGTGCTTAGTGTTTTATTATGGTGCATTCCAATTTGATCACTGCTTTGTGAAATCGCGAGGGGAGGGGGGCTGGAGGTGTGTCGCTGGAGGAGAGTGGAGGATTAAGTTTGGAGGAGGTGTCGCCAAACCGCAGTTTGTTTTGGTTCCATACTGGTGCTCAAGAGCGACATCTATGTCAAAAAGTGTCATATTCCTCCTTTGAAAGAGATCATTTCACTACAGTTATTTTTTTCAAGCCAATCCTATTCATTCTGCCTCATTCAGACATAATCAAAACTCTGATTCCTCTGGGGTCCTTCATGTTCAGACAATTCCTTCAGCACATTATAACTGTCCTGTCTCTTGGATGACCCACAGGTGCAGAATATGCGAGAGGTGCTGAATGGAGAGTGGGTGTGGTTCCAGCGAGTTTTGATTGAGAGTGATACCACGCTGCAAAAGCACAAGGAGAAGTTTAAGAACGGCCTCATCCGGCCTCTGAGGAGTTAAAGAAGAAAGTCCAGACAATGCGCCAGAATGATAATATCCAAGGTATCCACATCTCCAACACCCATCACAAGATAAGTCTTTATGCAGATGATATTCTACTGTACCTCCAATCCACATCCAACTCACTACAAGAATCCATCAAGCTCATTAACCAGTTTTCAAAGATATCAAACTATGCAATAAATTGGACAAAATCTGCAATTCTCCCACTATGTGGACAAGACTGGATGGCTTCAATCCAAAATATACCAGCTCCATTATCTGTTGATACCATTAAATACTTAGGCATAAACATATCCGCTAACCTGTCAGAGTTGTTAAAATTAAATTTCACCCCTCTGCTTAAAAAC
Source organism: Labrus bergylta (assembly GCF_963930695.1). Taxonomy (NCBI): domain Eukaryota; kingdom Metazoa; phylum Chordata; class Actinopteri; order Labriformes; family Labridae; genus Labrus; species Labrus bergylta. Next base: position 21,364,871 of record NC_089216.1, read on the forward strand.
ATAGAGGAAGACCTAACCCGCTGGATGAAGCTGCCACTCTCTGTTACAGGTAGAATAGCTACAGTCAAAATGATAATATTACCAAAAATAAATTATCTCTTTTCAATGATCCCAACCCAACCCACCACCAACTGGTTGACGCCTTTTCAAAAAGCGCTACGCCCGACGCCTTTTTCAGTTGAATTTATTTCAACTTTTCAGAAAAGCGCTGGGTGACGTCAAGCGCCTTTCTGACAGCTGACCAATCAGGACAAGTAGTGGCAAACTTCCACCAGATATGTGTGCATTGCGTGTCCGCTCCAGTCTGTTACGGGTCCGTGCATCCTCATCCGTCAACACCCAGCGGCTGCGTTCTCAGTCTGCAGCACGGAGAGCACAGCCGGACAGCTGGAGTACGGAGACAAAGGAGTTTCCGCGGTAATTTAACAGATTCACTCGCGACAATTTAAGATAACGGGCGGCTGTGGCTCAATTGGTAGAGTCGTCACTTCTTAACCAGAAGGTCGAGGGTTCGATCCCCAGCTGGGCAACATGTCTGATGTGTCCTTGGGCAAGACACTTAACCCCAAATTGCTCCCGCTGCTGTACAACATGACTTCAATGGTGGTGTATGAATGAGATTAGTTACTTCTGATGGATGATACTACATAGGGATCATCACTACTATGAATGGGTGGGTGTGACATGTGGTGTAAAAGCACTTTCACTAGAAAAGCACTATATAAGCTCAAGTCCATTTACCATAATATAATGTTTGTGGTATAAAACCTTACAAACACAAAAACAGTGGTTTTTCTAAACCGTCAAAACGGAGGGTGTTATTCTGAAAATAAACCGGATGTTTTAATGTTGTATCGGTATCTGACTTCCCATCCCTCTTGTTCTTTTCTGTGCTAAATTGATGCGTTGTAATAACATCATAACAATAATCACCATATCTGTTACCACTACTACTTCGTATCTGTTAATTTTTATGCAACTTCTCTAGTGTTTTTTCTCTTTTTGTTTCTTCCTGCATTAATATAAACTTGAGTTTTGTTTTTATTTATTTACTTATTATACTATACTTTTTCTGCCCCCCCCCTTTTTTTTTCCTCTTTGCTTGTTTGTTTTTCCCCCAGTTTTTTATTTATTTATTTTTTGTTGTTGTTTTGTTTTCATTTCTTTTATCTCTCTGTGTGCCTCTGTCTGCCTGTACAATTGTCCTTCCCGTTTTGTCCTTTGTGTCACTATTTGTTTTGTTATTTCATAACAACATAACTTGTTAGAGCAACTTTTTCCCATTGAATTTAGATGATTAGAGTTTTTTGTAGACCTTGCAGAGGATGTAGTGGTGGATATGTCCAATATTTCTATATCTTGCACTTATCAGAATGCCTTCACTTACATGATTTGATCAGACTTAACTTCTGTCTTTATAATCTTTAATTTGATCAATGGGGAACAACATGTGAAAAGGGTTGATTTAGTCAATCAATCAATCAATTATCTTTATTTGTAAAGCGTCAATTCATAACAAGTTTTATCTCAAGACACAAAAAGTAGGTAAAAGACCTTACTCTTTGTCTTTTAACATTACAAAAGAGCAGGTAAAAAGACCTGACTCATTGTTATGTTACAAAAAGCAGGTAAAAGACCTTACTTATTGCTATATTACAAAGACCCGTCTTAATCTATAATGAGCGTAGCACTAGCAACATTTAGCTAAAGTTACAGTGGTAAGAAAAAAACTTCCTTTTATCAGACAGAAATCTTTTGCAAATCCCAGGCTCATGATGAAACAGCTATCAACCAAAGGGATGGGGGAGATGGGATAAGGTGCAGGAAGAGGGATAGGGAACAAAGGGGGGGGAGGGGGGTTGGGTGTTCAGGTAGGCCATCCATCAACGAGCTCCCAGGAAAACATGTGGTTAGTAACTGAGATTTAGAGATAGCGATTTAGAGATAGCGACATGCAGTAATATGATGTATATGCACACAGGGAGTGTCCTCTTTAGTGTGCTCTTATCTGAAGTGTATCTTTAATCTATGTCTCCAACTACAGAATGTTTTTTAAAGGTCCCATATTATGCCTTTTCTGGTTTGTATGCCCTTTAGTGTGTTTTCCAAGTGTCCTGTGCATGTTTAGGCACATCTATGTGCAAAAATTCAAAGTCCGCGGAAACACGGCTTCTCCTACGTCCTCCTGTTAGCTGTAGCATTAGCTGCATGTAACGCTCGGTTCTAGCCCCCCTCGATAAAAATGTGTCAGTCCGACGTCTTTGTCAGTGTGAGATCACTGATCTAAGCCCATTGGCTCGTTGTAGCAAGCCCTGCAGCTCATGTTGAAATTTCCGAGACGCGTGCTGAGCAACGGACCAATAACGACAGAGCGGATCGGCAGACCAATCAGAGCAGACTTGGCCCACGTGGGGTCTAACAGTGTGGGCTCAGCAGAGCGTAGCTGATGGACTCAGAGCGTAGAGGGAGCAAGGAGGAGCAGTACATGAAAACACACTTTTTTCGAACTTTAGCTATTGTGAACGTACAAAAGTAGGTACATAGATTAAATATACGAACCCCAAAAAGGGCATAATATGGGCTCTTTAAATGTTAGATCCCCTAAATGAGTTAGTTGACAAATATTTGGTTTAACTTTTTTTTCTCAAGCTTTCATGTTTCTATTTTGTTAGGTGAGTCTCTTTTCAGAAAATGATCCTTACCCTGCCGTTCTCTCTTATTTATTACATAGCACACATAATGATCTTAGAACTAACGCTTAAACCTTTGTTACAACTGTCTTTGTTTCCAACATCTCCATGCTTCAGAGGTATTCAGAACGCATCCGTGGCAACCTCACCAAAGTGCTACGTTTTAAGATAGTAGCGCTTGTCACAGTGGAGGTCCATGCTAGGGATGTCATTGATAAGCTGGCCAAAGCAGGCTGCAGTAACATTGATGCCTTTGAGTGGCTCTGCCAGCTGCGGCTATACTGGGAAAAGGTATGTACTGAGAAAAGCCAATGGGAATCACTGGAAGGAAACTATTTTTTGAAAAGTGAGGGGAGCCACAATTTCAGCAATTTTTAGTCCTGGCTTCGTTGCTTTTCAGTTGTTTTGTTTGATAAGGGCTGAAAAATCATCTGATCCTCTCAATGACTGTTTTTCCTTTTTATGGTTCTAATCGATATATACCTTGACTTAGGAATTAGTACAGATACATTGTTTTGAATTATTCCAACTGCATTAGGAAAACATCTTTAAACTTTCTCCCTTTTTTCATCTATCAATAGGAAATAGATGATTGCATAATCCGACAGACCAACACACGTTTCAAGTATGGATACGAGTACCTGGGCAACTCTGGACGCCTTGTCATCACTCCTCTTACTGACAGGTTGCTATCAATCATTAGCCCTTCTCAGACTGCGTTTCTGCAAAAACACTGTCAATGTTACTTCATGTGTCACTTCTTAAATGTTTTTGTTTAATTTGATACTCATGCCCAGTTTTGTTAAACTAAAAGATTTAAGTAAACTACAATGGAGCAGAGGCAAGCAACCAAAAGCATTATTACTACATACCGGTACATACATTCATACGTTGACTTGGTAACTACTCTTTTATATTCACAGATAAAAGTCTCATTTCAGTCATCATCTTAATTGTTATGTATCAAATTGCTTTTTTTTGGACCTCGTGTTCAATAGTTAGTGATGACATCCAATAATGCATTGTTTTATATTTTTCTATCAGTGCCTGTCTGTTTTCTTTGTTAAAAATAAGAATTTAAAATATTCTGATCATATGGTATGCATTTAACAAAAAAACAAAAAAAAGGTCTTCTTAAAGAAATGTTCAATATTTGATTTGTTCAGGTGTTACATGACCCTGACGACAGCACTCCATCTCCATCGAGGGGGCTGTCGTCAGGGTCTAGCTGGCACTGGGAAAACAGAGACCACAAAGGACTTAGGCAAATCTCTGGGCATGTATGTGATCGTAATCAACTGCTCTAAAGGACTGGACTACAAGTCCATGGGACCGATGTACTCTGGTCTGGCACAGGTAGGGCTCATGCTGATAATGTTCATAATGAAGGTGACAATGATTTGATTAATAACAAAGATAATGTTTTCTCCCCTACATAAGAAGAAGTACAGTTTTTGTTTTTCATGATGCCATGTACGTGAGCATACTGTTCATTGTCAGAAACTTGGGTTGGGGTGTGTCAGGGTCAGTTTTTATTTCACAAAGTTGTTATTTAAACCATGCTTTGCCATGTTTTTAAAAAACATTGAACTACAGGCTGTTCTAGTTTAGAAAGGTTGCTCTTTCTCTGTATTTGTGTCGGCCATATTCATGTTTAAATAGACACCTGGGGCCCATTTCAGAAAGAAGGATCAAGTGTAACCCTGAGCTCTGAGGGTTTTTACCCTCAGGTAGGAAACACAGCTGAGTCCATTAAATCCACTCTGAGTAGGTTAATTGGGTGTTCAGCGTAACTAAAAAAAAAAGCCAACATTAATTGAGCCCAGATACTACGATTCACCATGGCAACAGGTGACAAAAAAGAGGTCATCGTATGTTAACCCTCTGGAAATATACATCTTCATATGGGCACACGGTGAATATGAACAAGTTTTAAGAAGAAGAAAACACTGCTGCTGCGTTAGCACGTAATGTAGGCTAGTCTATTCATTTAATATTTAATCAGAATTATAATAGCCTATTGCAAGTGAAAACTGGTGGATTGGTATTAACCCTAAGTTTTATTTTTATTAAGATGCAATCCAGCAGGAGAAAAGTGACTTTAAAGCAGCTAAAAATGAAATATAAGAACAAACTAGGCTACCTTATTTGAATCATATTTGACATTGGCCGATTAAACAAAGTAATCTTCATTGAATGTCTATTTGAATGTGCATTAGCTTTATCCCCAACATAACACTGTATTCACACAGTCCTATCACCTTTATCCTGTTTAGTTCTTAATTAGCCCTAATTAAATGAACAGCTCCCGACGTAAATGTAGGCTCTTATTCCCTGCTGAGTAATGCAGCCCCTTCATCTTGACGCTCCTCGACTAAAAGACAGGTTTATAGGCTATAGTAGGCTGTATGCCTAACGTATAATATTTAAGTTTAAGTTACCTTTCTCTGGAACGGCCTTGGGTTACCACTCTTTCTCGGGTTTGAGTGACTGCCCTTTCTGAAACGGGAAACCCAGAGTTTCCCACATCTCAGGATTAACAGACTTAACTTGCTCATTGAAACGGCCCCAGGTCGGTATGATCAAAACATGACAGTTGCTTTCTTATCAAGCTAATGAAAAAGAGTTATACAAAGATTATTTTGTTTTAATTTCCACCCTAAACAGACAGGAGCATGGGGTTGCTTCGACGAGTTCAAGCGTATCAACATCGAGGTGTTGTCTGTAGTGGCCCAGCAGATCCTTTCCATCTTGCCTGCCCTTTTGGCCAAACAAACCAAGTTCCACTTTGATGGACAGCAGATACGTCTTTTCCGATCATGTGGAATTTTTATCACTATGAATCCTGGTAAGTTAATATTAATGTGTACCTGTATATATTGCATTTAAAGTTGCCATCTTTTAATAAAAAATAAGTAGAGTATTAAGTTTGACAGATAATGATATTGTTAATAATTGTTTGTAACATTCTGAGTTGGTGTTTTAATTATTATTTTGTTTAGATAATGATCTTTTTCAGTTTTTGTTATTGTTGTATTTAGTCTCGATTCATTCTTCTTCCAAGGTTATGCTGGTCGGTCCAAGCTCCCAGACAACCTTAAGTCTATGTTCAGACCTATCTCTATGGTGGTGCCAGACTCCACTCTGATTGCTGAGATAATACTGTTTGGAGAGGGCTTCAACAACTGCAAGGTACGACTAGTCAAATCACTATTACACTGCAAACTAGTAAAACAGAACTGATGGACAAAGAAAAGGCTGATGTGCATCTTACTCTAAAAGTCTTTCTTCATTTAAAAATATTTGGGATTTACGTATACAGGTTTTAGGTACAAGTATGTTTGTTTACTTCTCTACAGTAGTCTCTGTAAACACTTAAATTATTAGTATTATTATGTTGTGTTCATCTTTAGTATAAAAAGTGTTTTACTTTTCAATACTGTACAACAACACCATGAACAGCAGCGTTATTCAATGTCTACAAAAAGTTGTGTACTGTCCAAAGTCCCAAATAAAGCACATATCAAGATTATATCCTGTTTTTTTAAAAACTAGGTATATTACCTGGAGTGCTCACTCAGAAAACCAGTGTACTTCCTGAACACTCTTTATTGGTAAAGATGAAAAGGTAGGTGAGGAATGAAGACTAAGACGAGGCAAACAATGCATACACAAGACTGGAAACTCTGAAAACTTTTATGATTATGTATACTGATATATATTTAAATCAAAATGTTAATATATGTTAGGGCAGTAATGTCATTCTGAAGTCAAGATTATTGTACTGGTTATAGACAAGTACAAAAATGCAATTCATTCAGAAACCTGGAAAAACATGGAGTAATTACAATATCTGTCACTGTCTCACTTTGTCGCTACAACACCTTTTTTTTTTTTTCTAAAGTGAATGTACATGTTCAGATGCTTTAATTTATCTTCTTTTTCTTTTTCACTCTAAGTTTAAATACACAGTGTCTTCTAGAAAAATCTTGTTGAAGAATCACAACCTTTATTCCTCCTTCTTTTATGTAAAGAGCTGAGGTAGACTCTTTCACACTAATGTTACCAAGTCAATCAGATTTATTCAGTCAAAAACAATCCCTGTCTAAGTAAAACATTTCAATGTGTGTCTAAAGTTGTCAGGGTCTTGTTATTGTGTTGGATATGTCTGGATTAAATGTCAGAATGTGGAATGGTTTAGAGTCATGATCATCTATGTCCTCATGCACAAATATTCTGCTTTCTGACTCTTTTCTGCCTACTATATCTATTATCATGTAATAATTTGAACTCTGTCTCTTTTTTGTGTCCTTATAGCTTCTGGCTAAGAAAGTGTTACTCCCTAGCTGTGCAGCAGCTCTCTAAACAGGACCACTACGATTTTGGACTGCGAGCCCTAACTTCCTTGCTTCGTTATGCCGGAAAGAAGCACAGAGTTTGCCCTAACGTACCCGATTAAGAAGTAGGTATCTCTCTGTTTCAATACTTTGACACTAAAGGCGTTTCAAAACTTGATCAGGGCTCATTGGATCCATTTATACAAAACAAACCTTTAATACAGGTATTTTAGATTCATTTTTTCAAAGATAAGTTGACTATTTTATTTTGGTTTCCATATGACAAGTAGACATGTCTTATTCAAACATCCTGGCTTTTCATTTTAGCCTTAACCAAACTTATACATTCAAAGGTCTACATGAAGTATTATATAATGCTTCAGCAATCATGGTTACCCAAGTCAGGTGGGCATCTGTCAAATTAAAACAATTTGTACATATTTGGCTCTCTGTGTTAATGGACCTCCACTGAATGATGAGCATAAAAATTCAGATTTTGAAACACGTTACAGGAATCTCGCTAAAAAAACTCCCATGCATGGGAATGGCAGGCTGTTGCTAAGGTTGTCATCTAAGGCTGTCGTCTTCAGATGTGCCGCTGTTCAACGGGATTACCCAGGACTTGTTTCCTGCTTTAGAGACACCTGTTATAGACTATGGCAAAGTAAATTAGTGGTGCAGATTAAAATTCCTATTGTTATTGTACACCAATGGCCCCATTCACTTAGATGGATTGCGGGCACTAAAAGCTTTAACATCATTTGCTCCCACTATCTGCTCCGTGTTATGGTCTAATTCACAAAGGTTTTAGCGCAAATGATATTCAGGTGCAAACACGCTAATCCCATCAATGCACATTCACGCACCAGTCACAAAGGACACATTAGGCATGTGGCTGCAGGATCTGGGAATCAAACCCCTGCCCTTCCGAGTTGACCGACTCTATCAGTGTCAGCTGTCCCTTTTATTCTAACCTGGTCTGAAGATAAAAAATATTTTAGACCATGTTTTATTAAGTAACATCAAAACAAATTAAAACTCCAAATAGGGGGTACCAGTAGCCTAGTGGTTAGTGCGCAAGCCCCATGTACAGAAGGGGCTGCCCGGGTTCAGACAGGCCATCCAACAATCATGAATAGGGTTAATATGTTAACGCATGACGCGATCATGCATACATTTTATTTTATTTTCTCGCAAGTGTCGTGTATAGTGCCCACTTATACAATCATAAGTGGCCGTGGACATTTACATTTGAAAAGCAAGGCAATAGAAATGTTCAGGTAGCTTTTCTACGATCAACCCAGCAGTCTCCTTTCATGTGAATCAACCAGTGGCTCAGTGTTTGTTTTGAAATAGATCATCACTGTTTCAAAGTATTTATTTGTCAAAATGGGTAGTGGTGCAGAGGTCTGTTATGTTGTGGTCTGTAAGGCTGTAGCCTCGAGAAAAAACCTTTATATGTGCGGGTATTTGAAGATTAACTGAGGTAACCAGTTGTTGTAGAAGCAGCCAAACTAAAATGTGACCAGGAGGCTGACATCATAGAATGATACGTAATGGATTTGATGAAATGTCACTGTTCAGGTGGTGCACGCTGTAAGGCAGGACGCAGGTGATTAGGCGTTAATTTTGTTTTAGTGAGATTGAATCCAGCTCGGCGCGATCATGAACATGTATTATATTTTCTTTATTTTGTATTTTGCTTAGGTGGCTGGGATGAAGTGCTCACTCATACAATCATATTTACCGCAGTAGATATGAGTTGCGATTTGAAATCAGTTAAATTATAATCTTAATCATTCAGGCACTCGCCAGGTCAGCTACGTTTCCTCTCAGTGATTGTAACATCTGCTGTCGCCATGACAAACCTTTGACGTTTGTAAACAAAGGTAACCAGTTAAACTGAAAACCAGACAACATACAACACCGGATAAGTAACCTAGCTTTACAACATTTCAGCTAACCTTAGACTGCTTATATGTTAGCTAGCTAGATAACGACTTTAACCAATGACACATAAATCACTTTTTTACTTACCGAAAGAACTGCAAAGATCCCTTATCTCCCACAGGTCGGTTAGAACTGTTTACTGCAGAACAACTCATTTTCCAGCTCAAAAAAGACGAAAAAACTGAACGGAAAAATGCAATGGCGTCTTGGCTTTCCTTCACTTCTAAAACAATTGTTTTAATTTGACATCCTCACTGTTGTACATTATTTATCTTTGCTATTTTCAGAGTTCTGTCTCTTCAGTATAGAACATAGTAATACTGAAATTCATCTTTTACAGTGACATGAATCAGGTGTTTTTTTTATATTCAACTTACATATCTTGATCAGTGAATTAAACGATCGAACAGAAAAAGCTAAATGAATTCTTTGGTCGTAGGTGTCTCTGCTGTTTGAAGTGGAGAACCTGGCACAGGCCTCTCCAGCTACTGTGTCCCGCTGTGGGATGGTCTACAATGATTACGCTCATCTGGGATGGAAGCCTTTTGTTCAATCCTGGCTGGACAAACGACACAAGGTACAATGGATTCATTACTAATCATTTCACATGATACTCTTTCGTGGTTCGCTTTTCACTCTCATTTTACTGTCATCTAACCATTACTCGATTTCTTCACAGGCTGAAGTGGAACATTTAAAGCCGATATTTGAGAACTATATAGAGAGCACGCAGGACTTTAAGAAGGTCAACTGTAAGGAGCTGATTCCAATCACTGAGCTTAATGGAATCACCTCATGCTGCCGTCTCTATGACTCCCTAGCTACATTCAGCAATGGGGTAGGAGTAATGAATCATTTTCTAGTGTGCCTTTAATGTTGAGCTTTAATGATTTTTGGTGTAACTAACTGTAATATAAACATGCATTATCAATCTCCAATTTAGTTCATAATCCCCATCATCCCATCCAAAACAATCCCATTGTAAAAAGTTTTTTTTGTCTCCCATTCTCCAGGTAAACACCTGGGTAGGATGGTGGCTCTGTGGTTTGTCTTCAGCCTTATCTGGTCCATCTGTGCCTCTGTTGATGAGGATGGACGCAGGAAGATCGACAACTTCCTGCGGGAGATGGAGGGAACATTCCCCATCAAGGTTTGAAAAGATCTTTTGTTGCATGCCATTGTCTTCTCTTCGCATTTTTTTCTGCATCTTTCCCTTTCAAAAAAGGTAAAAAAGTGTATTTATAAAGTGTATTTGTTTTGAATTACTGATATATAAAGACAGTCAAAATGTACCGTCCCTTATACCGAGGTTTCTTGTTTACCCCACACTTCAAATGCTGTGGTTTAACTTTGTTTTGATACAAAAACATGTTTTATTCATTCATCCATCTGCTGATTTTGAGACTGTAAAAATACCTGGATAACCCAAAGCCTATAAGAACAATACATTTTACATGTCCCTCTCTACTCTCTTGAAGGGCTCCATTCTATAAAATAGTGGTTCCTACAGTGGACACAGTTCGCTACAACTTCTTAGTGGAGGCTCTGGTGTTAGGTCTGTACCCAGTGCTGCTCTCTGGGGCATCCTGCAGGACCTAGATAACAAGTGGACTGCCTTGACTATCAACATGTCTTCACAGGTTGGTGCCTTCACAGCTTTCATTTATTTTTTCACCACTGCTTTCATTTCAAAATTGGATTGTCAAATTGTTTGTTGTTTCTAATAGATTCTGTATTTTTTTTCTCTTTCTCTGTCATTACTATTGTCCAGACAATTTCTAATAACATCCAAGCCATTGTGGAGAGTCGCATAGAGAAGAGAACCAAAGGTGTGTTTGTGTCAACAGGAGGGAAGCGCCTGCTTTGTTTCCTGGATGACCTAAACATACCAGCTCATGACCTCTTCGGCTCTCAGCCACTGCTGGAACTGCTGCGCCTTTGGATCGACTATGGCTTCTGGTATGACTGCCAGAAACAGACCCTAAAGTTTGTCAAGGTGAGCTAGATCATTTCTGAAGAGTGTGAAATTATTTGCAACATCAGAGATCAACCGTGTAATTAAACTATTAGTCCTCTAGACTTAGTATAACAATTTACAATTAGATATGCTAACATGCTGCTTAAAACTCAGGATTTTCAGAATTGCATTAAAAGTATTAATAAGTTAATATTTATACTAAGATAGGATGATTTATTTGGAGAAAACTGAGCACCCCATATAGCTGGAATGGAATGATCCTTGTGTCCTTAGCCATATTAGACTGTGAGATTAGTGGACTGAGGTTCCTTCAAGTGAATCGTTGAAGATCAGACTATTTGGGGTCAGACCAATTAACATCCTTTTCAGTAAGAGAGAAACAAAAGCTTAACATGTAAAAAAAAAAAAAAAAAAAAAAATCAGTTGGTGTTAATTTCTTAAACAACCCTTTAACTCTATTAAGTGTGTTCATGTATGTGTCTCGTTCTTTAGGACATGTTCTTGTTGGCATCAATGGGACCTCCTGGTGGAGGGAGGACTCACATTTCTGGGCGCTTACAGAGTCGATTCAACCTCATCAATATGACCTTCCCTAATGTAAGTCTTGACATGTTTCCCTCCCCTGCAAGCCATGCCCCGTCTTTTCTGCTTAAATCTGTGACAATGTAAAGTAAGTAGAATAATTGTATTTACTCATAAGCATTCAAATGTGTTAAAATTAAAACCTTTCTTACTATGCACTCCTCTTAAAATCAACTCTATTTTAACCTTTTAAAGATATCTGTCTTTTTTAATCTGTTTATTGAACTTCTGTCAACCTTTTTTTCAATTTTTCTGTGTGTGTTTTTTTGTAGTGTTTCTCTTCACTCTGTTTTTTTATTACCACAAAGAATTAAGAGTTGCTTTTGAAATGAGGGGTGCCATATTGCATTCAGGAAGTGAAAAACCTGACCCTTGAGTTACATTGACTCAAGAACATGTGAAGTTGAAATTGATATATCTTTTGAACATGTTTGTATTATATCTTAAAAAGCTGTACTGGACTTGAACACATCTGTCCTTTTTGCTATGCAGGAGTCCCAGATCAGACGGATCTACAGTACCATGATCAACCAAAAGCTGCAGGGGTTTAAGGAGGAGGTGAAGCCCATTGGAGACATTCTGACCCAGGCCACCTTAGAACTGTGTTATGCTGTTTCTGCTTGTTTTCTTCCCACTCCAGCAAAGATACATTACCTCTTCAACCTCAGGGATATCTCCAAGGTACAAATTAATATATATATACTGTATATATATATATATATATATATATATACTGTAGATGGATTAGAGCTTTATGAGTAAACCACCTGCATAGCTGTACAGAGAGTACTTACAGAAAATGGGTTTGTTAAGAAAGCCTGAACAGGCTTAACAAGCCTGATTGACAAAAGGTAGTTCAATTTTGTTACTATAGACTTTATTTGGCATCCTCGATATACTGGATGAACCAGATGCCTTGTTTAAGTGTTTTAGCAAACATGCTAGTTCTCAACACCTGTCCACAGATGGGTACTCTTACATACACCTAATATCAATTATTCTGGGTGTGACATACTGTAGGTCAGAAAAAGATTAAGATTTCTATGAAGATTGATTATACGATCATACTATGTTCAAATGTTACATGAGACAATGAGATAAATGTATTTTTGTCCCATTACACCCGTTTTAGGTGTTTCAAGGTCTGCTAAGAGCTCACCCTGACTTCCATGATACCAAAAACAACATCACTCGACTCTGGATCCATGAGTGCTTCAGGTAACCAACCTAATAGTCAAGTTTCATGTGTTTATTCTGTGTTTATGCACATGATAACTTGTTGTTTTTCTTTCTTTATTTCAGAGTCTTCTCGGACAGGCTTGTAGATCGCAGTGACATTGAAGTCTTTATTGCTTTGCTTGGGGAGAAACTGGCCTCACTCTTTGACCTCACGTTCCACACCATCTGCCCGAACAAACAGCCACCTATATTTGGTACATTTACGACCGTAAACACATCAATCAATTTCAATCAATCAATTTTTTTTGTATAGCGTCAACTCATAACAAGTGTTATCTCAAGACACTTTACAAAAAGCAGGTAAAAGACCTTACTCATTGCTATATTACAAAGACCCGGCCTATCCTGTTCATACATCAAAGCTTTGAAGAATGCTTGTGTGTATTAGATATAGGATTAATTTATAAAATGATGGAACTGACACACGACTATAAGTAGCTTTAAATGTGTTTATTGTGTTCATTTTTTTGTGTATGGTTCAGGTGATTTCCTGAGCGGTTCTGGTGTGTATGAAGACCTGCTGGATGTCAAAGGTCTTAAGAAGTAAGTGCTAAAGTCTCTCCAGCCAAAGTACTGCGGACAACTCTCCTGATTCTCTTTGACTGCCAGCATAAAGGTGAGAATCTTCCATTCTCTCCCATCAGCATGATGAGGTGTCCGCCTTGAGTGCCTCCATCAGGAAGGTTACCCATTGAGGAATCACTAAACACCACTAGTTTTAGTGACCGGTCCTCTCCAAGGTGCTGAAACCTCAAGGTCACATCTTCTGATTTCAGGTTTCTGATTAGTTTGTTTGCATTGTGCAGGGTCTGAACAGTGGCATTTTTTGTACCAGATGCCAGCATGGAAATGTCACACAAAATGTCAGGTCTACTCTTCCTTCACCCACAATATTTGGCCAATCTTTGACTTGAGCATCTCAGTTTCAGTTTCTATTAAGGATCCTCTCTCTCAGTTGCTCTGGTGGGGTCCACAGGAATGGGCTGCAGATTTTTTATGTACATACTTTGTTGTACCTGTATCTCATCCTTCAGAGAGTGAATCTCTATTCCAATGTAGTTGAAGCTGTTGTGTTCTTCACATCCAACCTGGAAAACAGCTTTCAAGTGAGGGATAACTGTTGTGGAAAATGTCTTTGTACCACCCCAAATGAAATCATCCACGTGACAAGCAAGAATCCCCATCACATTGCAGGAGTCATCCAGCCAATAGAACACTGCTGGATCAACTTGTGACACAGTGGCTCCCAAATTCTGCATTGTGTCTTTTACTCTGTTATACCAATACAGAGAAGCATCTGCAAGACCATAAACACACTTTTTCAGCTTCCAAAGATGGCCTTGCCTCTGGGCTTCTTGGGGAGGCCTGACATACACATTTCTAGCCAACTCTTTACCTTGTAGAAAGGCTGCTTTAATGTCCTTGGAGTTCAGCGGCCACTTCTTTTGGCATATGACAGCCATTATCATTTTCAGAGACTCTGAGGCACAGGTAGGTGAGTCTTTTTGGAGTTCCTGAGTGTTCATTTCTTCAAAGCCTCTTGAGATGAGATGAGATGAGATTCAACTTTATTGTCATTACACATATACAAGTATAGAGTAACGAAATGAGGTTTGGCATCTCACCAGAAGTGCAAATAAGCAGAAAGTGCAAGAGTCTGTGCTATGTACAGTAATTACAAAATTTACAGATGTAGACTAAAAAAAGTGAATTATTAGGTATATCTGGATGGCTGGATTAATGGGATGCTATAAATATAAATAAATGCTATAAATAAGTAATGCTACAAAATAAGTGTATTCTTAGGATTATAATATACAGATTAAGGTGCAGTGAGCATGCTATACTAATAATATACAGATTAAGATGCAGTGAGCATGTTAGTTTACAGATAATATAAAGAATATGGACATAATATGAACATACTATAATACAATAATACAGATGGATGAGAGATGTGTGTGTGTGACCAGGAGGAGTGGTGGGGGGATGATGGGTGTGAGGTGATATGCAGGGGAAAGGGGGGGGGGGGGGTCAGCAGGGGGCGGAGAGAGAGAGGGAGAGAGAGAGAGAGACAGAGTTCAGAGTTCGGGGGGTAGAGTTTAGTAGAGAAACAGCTCTGGGGAAAAAGCTGTTCCTCAGTCTGCTGGTTCTGGTCCGGAGGCTTCTGAAGCGCCTGCCGGAGGGCAGGAGGGTAAACGGTCTGTGGGCAGGGTGGGAGGAGTCTTTAAGGATGCCATGAGCTCGCCGCAGACAGCGTTTTCTTTGGACATCCTCAATGGCAGGAAGTGGACACCTTGTGATGCGCTGGGCGGTTTTTACCACCCGCTGTAGCGCCTTACAGTCTGTGACAGAGCAGTTTCCGTACCAGACTGAGACACTGCTGGTCAGGATGCTCTCGATCACACAGCAGTAGAAGTTCATCAATACAGCTGAAGACAGGTGGTGTCTCTTCAGTGTCCTCAGGAAAAAGAGGCGTTGATGAGCCTTCTTAACCAGACTGGAGGTGTTAGTGGACCAGGAGAGGTCCTCTGTGATGTGGGTCCCCAGGAACTTGAAGCTGGAGACACGTTCAACAGCCATCCCGTTGATGTGAATGGGGTTGTGCGTGCTTCCTCTTTCTCTCCTGAAGTCCACGATGATCTCCTTCGTCTTGCTGGTGTTGAGGAGCAGGTTGTTGTCAGCACACCAGGCGGCCAGATGCTGTACCTCCTCCCTGTAGGCCGTGTCATCGTTGTTGCTGATGAGGCCAATCACCGCTGTATCGTCCGCAAACTTGATGATGGTGTTGGATCCATGTACAGGTCTGCAGTCGTGGGTGAAGAGGGAGTAGAGGAATGGGCTCAGCACACAGCCCTGTGGTACGCCTGTGTTGAGTGTGATGGTGGTGGAGCAGGTGTGTCCTGACCTAACATACTGAGGTCTGTTGGTCAGAAAGTCCATTATCCAGTGACGGAGGGAGGTGTTGAAGCCCAGGTCTCCGAGTTTAGTGTTTAACTTGGAGGGGATGACAGAGTTGAATGCTGAGCTAAAATCAACAAACAGCATTCGTGCGTATGTGTTGTTATTGTCCAGATGTGTGAGCACAGAGTGCAGCGCAGTGGAGACTGCATCCTCTGTACTCCTATTGCTGCGGTAGGCAAACTGGTATGGGTCCAGTGTGGGTGGGAGGCAGTTTTTCAGGTGTGCTAGGACCAGTCGGTCAAAGCACTTCATTATGATGGGTGTGAGTGCTACAGGGCGGTAGTCATTCAGGCCTGTCGGGCTGGGGTGTTTCGGCACTGGGACAATGGAGGTGGCTTTGAAGCATGCTGGCACAGCTGCTTGGGCGAGGGACAGGTTGAAGATGTCCGTAAAAACCCCAGTGAGCTGCTCCGCACATGCTCTAAGCACGCGCCCGGGGGTGCCGTCTGGACCAGCAGCCTTTCGAGCGTTGATCCGGCTCAGTGCAGCGTGGACGTCTGTGGAGGTGAGTGAGAGGGGCTGGTTGTCTGCAGGAGGTCTGTTCGTGGTCTGCGTCTCTCTGTTGTCTCTATCGAAGCGAGCATAAAAGTGATTTAGCTCGTTCAGGAAGGAGACATCTGTGGTTATCGGGGTGGAGTTTCTGGGTTTATAGTCACTGATGGCCTGGATGCCCTGCCACATGCGTCTGGGGTCGGAGTTGGAGAAGTGTTCCTCAACCTTCAGCTTGTAGCAGTGCTTGGCCTTGATGATGCCCCTCCTCAGGTTTGCCCTGGATACGCTGTAGGCCATTGCATCATCTGATCTGAAGGCAGTGTTGCGGGCCTTCAGCAGGAGACGCACCTCCTTGTTCATCCATGGCTTCTGATTTGGGTACGTGGTGATCTGCTTCCATGTTGTAACACTGTCGATGGTGGTATTGATATAATCCAGCACAGAAGAAGTGTAGGTGTCAATGTCTGTGTGAGAGCCCAAGGTAGCCTGAGAAGCAAACATACTCCAGTCTGTGTGATGGAACTTGTCCTGAAGTACAGAGTCTGTCCCCGCTGGCCACACTTTAATCATTGTTACTGATGGATTCACACGTTGGATGAGTGGGGAGTACTTGGGGATGAGGAACAAAGAAAGATGGTCTGACTGTCCCAGGTGGGGGAGGGGGGTCGTGGTGTAGGCTCCTGCGATGTTTGTGTAAACATGGTCCAGAGTTTTGTTTCCTCTTGCAACTAATCTAGCTTTTGGTACAACACCATCAGGTGTTTCCTTGAGAGTGCAAACCCACCTTGTAGAGACGTATTTCTGGCCTTCATCCTTCACCTCTTCAAACACTTCATTCTTTTTCCAGTTGTTGAGCTCAGAATGTTTGGCAGACATGGAAATGTTGTCATTTAAAATGAGTATTTCATCTTTGGGTTAGGGTTAGGGGTTAGGGTTAGGGTAGGGTAAGGGTAGGGTAGGGTCAGTGCATAATTGTGCTTGTTCAGCTGTAACTACCTGAAGATCATTCACTTGTCCCAAGTTAACTGATGCTGTTGTGTCAGCAATTTCTTCAGGCTCTGTGTACTGTAGATTGTACCAGTACTTGTGTTTACCTGTTGCCTTCCCTGCTCGGCTGAGAATTTTACCAGTGTGTGTTTGACCAGTATCATTGTCTGTGAAGGTAACCACATGTCCAATTTTCAGCTGCAGTCTTTCAAAAGTCTTAATTGGGTGGGTTTGTGTAGTGTCAGAAGAACTACCATTCTCGTCCCCTCTAGACTGTTCTACTGTCTGAGGGGGTTCACTGTTGTCCTCTACACTAAGGGGATCATTATTTATAGCCAGGTCTTCTCGACTTTCATTTTCAGTGTCAAAGTTATCCCTTAGCTCAGTTTCAGGTAATGTGTTTTGAGTTTCAGTTACCTCCATCTGATTATCCACTTCTCCCAGCATTGCTTGGGGATGATCTACCTTTTGAAGCCTGTCGTGATGTACACAAACATAGGTGCCCCCGTGTCTGACAAATATTACTGCTCCATCTTGGCTGATGACTACACCAGGACCCTTCCATTCAGTACAATCCACCCGCTTGTAGTAGACTTTTTCCCCTGTTTCGTATCGTTCATCAATGGGCCGCAGTTGTTTTCAAAGTGCTCTTCTGATCCTCTCAGAGCATTCAGCCTCTGCAAATGCTTTCCTTGCAGCATGTAACACTGTGATGTTCTGGGATATCCAAGAGCTCATGCTGGTGCCTTGTAGAGCTGGGGGCGTATCAGTGAGCACTGAAGGCAGATTTGGGTTCTGCCCAAACACCAATTGGTAAGGACTGTAGTCATGTACATTGTGAATAGAGTTTTTTTGCCATCAAGGCCCAGTCTAGGGCTGTCTTCCAGTCACATTCATTGTCTTTTTTTATTTTCAATAAGATTTCAGTGAGTGTCTGATTATGCCTTTCCAAGAGGCCATTGCTCCATGGGCTGTATGCTGCAGTTGTTTTCACTTCAATGTTAAACTTTTCAGCCATGTCTCTCATCTCCTCACTGTTGAATTCACCACCATTGTCACTGAACAGTCTGCGTGGAGGCCCATGAACATTTATCCAGCAGTGAATAACATGCTTCATAATCTCTCTTGGTTTCTTGGAGGTGACGATGCTCCCCGCATTGAAACGTGTAAAATGATCAATAGCATGCAGATACCATACTCCTGGCTCCAGTTCATGTAAGTCCATAGCGACAGTTTCGTTATAGGTTGAGGCCATAGGCAAACCTACCGCTGGCTTAGGCTTTGGTCTGCTGTGTCTGATGCATGTCTCACAGTTTTTTACAATGTCTTTGAGAATTGTGTTGCATTCATCATCTTTATTACCTGAGCAGGCCAGTAGTTTATTAAGTCTGTCAGCTGAGGCATGGCCAAATCTCACTTTCATCAAGGGCACTATCATCTTTTATTTTTACACAATAGTGTCCTGAAGATGTTAATTCAAGTTTGACTGGTTGCTTGAACATTGTCGCTTTATCATTTTCAATGTCCAAAACTGCGCTTGCTCTTTTCAGTGAGGTTTTGCTCAAAAGCAACGGAATATCATCAGGGACAACCTCTGTTTCAATTTGACATCTAGTCTGTCCTATCATGGCTGGGATTGTCACTTTCTTTGCAGAATAACCAACTCTACCATCACCAAACTTGAATGAACGTGCACTCTTTGTGTCCTCTCTGTTAGTCCATTGAGGTAATGATCCAGCCATTTTTCTCCACACACGGTTCTGGTGCAGGCTGCGTCAATTACAGCTGATCCTAAAGATTCCACCATGAAGATTTCAGTGTCAGCCAGTGATTCTTTTGACAACAAAGTAATGTTACACTCTTCAACAGCATCTGTCATTTTTTCATCCTCTGTCAATTTAGCATGTTCATTTTTATGTGGACAATCTTTTGCCCAGTGATATGTGCTTTGGCAGACTGCACATCTGGTTCGTCTCCCATACCTGTCGAGTGGATTTGTGCCCTGCACGGTCCCTTGTTGACTTTGTTTCCCTTCTCTCTTGCCGGGAAATCTTGTGTAGTATGCAGAGTCAGCATCTACACACATTCTTTGTTCACTTGCGCCCTCCTGTGGCGCGTTATCGCCAAAGATTCTCTTCAAAGCTGACTTCATGTTCACAAACGAGAGGCTTGAACAGGCAGTAAGAGCTAGTTGTTTGTCTTTAACACTAAGTCCCGCTGTGTCTAGTAGCTTGAAAGCTAACACGGCATCTGGAAGCTTCATGTCGAACTTACTCAGTCTGTTATATCGACGTTCAAATTCGACAATGTAATCCACCATCGGAACGCTATTTTCCTTCGTTATCCGGTCAAACTCCGTGTATGCCTCGTACTGTCGATCTTTTGCCTCTTTTAAAAACACAGAGTTTAATTTTGTCAGAAGTTTAGTCATTCCATCATCCTTATTCAAGTCCTCTGAGGCGATTTCCAGCGCGCTATCCCTCGCTCTTCCGGTTAGCGACAAGGCAACTGCCAATGCCTGCCAATGCCTTCTTCTCCAAATCGGTAACTAATCTCCAAATTTCTACCTCATTTTTCCAACTTTCATATGACTTCTTCTCATCAAACGGCGGCGGAACTTTATAATTGCCAGCGGCCATCCTCTGCTACCAGTGTTAGTTCAATAATTACCACGAAGACTGTTCATGATCACGTTCTTTACTGGAACTCTTGTTCGACACTTAGTACAGCGATAACCATAACTTACAGCACCCTCTTGCGCCCCCTGTCCCCCATCAACAGTATAGGACATAACACTTAACAAGGAAGTGACCAGAGGCAAAGCACAACATTAACAGCAGTTCTTGACAGCTCTAATCAGTATCTTACTGATGTGAATCTTGACACCTTTGAATCGATTTATCACGATTTTATGATGAATCTTTACATCCCTACAATTAACTGTTACATTGTAGATTTTTCAGAATGCAGAATAATATTCTACAAACATGCGATAATATTTGGTTAGAAAATTTGAATATATGTTTTAAAAAAAAAAAAGTCTGCTGTACAACCACAAAGAGGTCAATAAAATGTTGATTTTATATATTTTTACCATATGCAGCATGCATACAAAAATGTCCTCCTCTAATGCTAACCCTTTCATACTAAAGAACAGTGTATAGTTATTTTCCTTATCACTAAATAAAGTCAGGCCCAAATTGTATAATAAAACTAAATAAAGAAAAAAGGCTGTCATCCATCCAATCACCCAACAACTTGTGAAATGATACTCGATGTCACATCTAAAATTTAAAAAAAGTAAGGTTATGGTGATTATTATTTTTTGTGCTCTGTCCACAGTAACTCTAGCAGTACGTGTGATCAGTCAGCTTAGGGGCAACATGCTGCTGGTCGGTGTGGGAGGTTCTGGTAGACAGAGCCTGTCTAAGATGGCTGCCTTCATCTGTGAGTACCAGGTGTTCCAGGTGGAAGTCACCAAGCAGTATCGCAAACAGGAGTTCAGAGATGGTGAGATTTACTGCACACTACACTCCTATCACAGGCCTACACAGAAAGTCAATAAAGAAAGTCTGCAACCAATGCCCCTAACTTTGGAAAATTTAAAGACAAAGAGCTTAAACTGAGAATTCAAAAAAGATATTACTTTATATTCAGTGAATGTAATGAGACCCCAGCTGATTGACCATGATTTTTGTGTAATAAATAATCTGTCTTAAATCAACTCCCCTCATCTTTTCGTCAGCCAGCTGTCTAACACTAGGTGATTTTCCCGTCTGTGTTTTCAGATATCAAGAAGCTGTACCGTTTGACTGGTGTTGACAACAAGCCTACAGTCTTCCTGTTCAATGACACTCAGATTGTAGATGAGTCCTTCCTTGTGGACATCAATAATATCCTAAGCTCTGGAGAGGTGCCTAACCTCTACAAGCCGGATGAGTTTGTTGAGGTCAGTGTTTTCTGAAAAACTCTTTGTCGCTCCCATCTGTCCATTATGTAAACACCTTGGATTACACTTCCTGTTTAGTTTTTTTCAGTTATTCAATCTCAAGTATTAAAAATAGCATATATGCATTTTGTTTAAAATTAGATTAATTTGGACATAGCAGTACAGCTTTTTTTAATTTAAGGAATATTAAAATTCAAAATGTTTGGAGTTGTTTAAATATTAAGTAAATACAAGAATGTTGTTATTTTTAAAATATTGTTGCATTTTTAAATTGTTCCTTGAACCATTTGATGATCTGATAATATTCTCTCAAATGTTTTTAAAGTAACAGATTTATTTGAAGTTTTGACATCACGACACTCGTCAGGTATGCAACGCTCTGTCAGAGTCGGACAAGACAAAGTGGTGGAGACTCCTGACTCGTTATTTCACTACCTGATCGAGCGAGTGAGGAACAACCTGCACATACTGTAGTTCTCTGTATGAGTCCAGTGGGAGAGCCCTTCAGGTAGAGCAGCACACTGTGTCTTATAACTCTCTGGTTCATAATGTGTCCACTCTTTTCAACTCACAGGTTTAAGGAAATTAACCAAGTATGATTAACAATGCAGTCTTTAGAGGCAATACAGCAGTTATGCCTCTAGCAAATCTATGTGCCATATTGCTTTAACAAAATTGTTTGTACATTACATAAACTACTGTATGTCACTTTGTCATTAAATTAACATCAAGTTCTTCCAATACTAATGCAGTTGTGTTCATAAATCACCAAGTAACCTGTATATCTGTAATTAGTCAATTTATGCTAAAACTTTGTAATAGAATGAAGAAGTATTTTTGCACAAATTATATGCACTTGACATCTGAGCCAGCTGGGACCTTCTATCCAAAGGAGATGTAGTGTCATTGGTGGCCTTTTGCCAGATTAAACATTTTAATGCCTGTTTGATACTTGAGGGAATGAGGTCCTGCATTCACGACCCTCACCAACATATTTACACACTTTTTCTCGTGCTAGTGCCAGAGAGTAGTGGTGGCACTGAACTTCGTAACTTGAATGGCATGCACCATTACCAATATCAACCCTTTTCTGAGGGAGAAGACATCCTTGACACCAGTGGTATAGTGGTGCCTTAAGAAGTGGGTATACTCTTAAATCCCCCCACCCAACCCCACCCCCTGCAAATGTTTTTTTCTTTAAGTGACATGTCCAGCAGAGGAAAAACGGCCTCTGTTATAAACAGTGACATGTAAGACTAGGGAGGGTCATCCCTGCACCATCCTAAAAATTGCAGCATAGTACTGAATATTGTCAATCACTAATTGGTGGGAATCAGAGGAGATTTAGAAGTAGGTATACTCTATGGAGACTGAAAAATAAGTGGGCACACTCCGTATGCCTGTGTATACACTGCTTGACACCCTTGGCCTTTCCAGAACTATTAAATAGGAACTTCATGTATTGAAAGCCTTTGCAGAAAAGAAAAAAATGTATACTGTGAAGCATACACAGGGTGCAAAATATCTTTCTTTATTTTCAATAGTTTCATCATTAACGCCAACTACCTAATGTAGTTGCAGTGATTTGCTGACCCTTTAAAAACATTAGTATTTAATCAGATTATATCTTATCAAAGTTTTAACAAAAAGCTCTTTCTCAACAGAAACCGCATCCTTCAATATCCGCCGCTGGTAAACTGTGCCTCCATTGACTGGTTCTGTGAGTGGCCCAAAGACGCCCTGCTGGAGGTAACTGAGAGGTACTTGGATGGAATGAACCTGGGCTCCCTGGAGGGGGTGAGGCATCTATGCACACACACAAGCAAACACAACTTATAAAGAGTGACTCTAGATTTCACCCTGTGAGTGTTTCACCCTGTAGAGGTGTGTCTTTAAGGCAATGATAGATTTTATTTTTATTTTTTAAGATTTCATTTTGGGCTCTTTTTTATTTTATGCGATAGGAAAGTGAATAGAAAAGGAAACTGGGGGGAGAGAGAGTGGATAATGACATGAAGGAAAGGAGCCACAGGTCGGACTTGAACCTGGGCTGCTCACTTTGACGATGATAGCTTCTTAAATTGTACACCAACTAACCGCTAGGCCATCTGTGCCCTGCAATGATAAATTCTCATAGAAAATTCTGCTAAACCCAAATTCTGTTCCTAATCTGTTTCTAATCAACCTATGATGTCACTGTTTCAACTTTAACAAGTGAGCTGAAGTGCTTCAAGTGCTGCTATGAGAATCGATTAGTCATACACATTTTATATTCTACTTATTTTATATTCACGGGCCAAATTGCAGTCTGAAAAAATGAATGATGTTCCCAAGGAAGACTTGTAGAGTTTTTATTGTCCTGAAATAAATTGGAAGCACCTTGTGGAACAAGAACAGCTGATGTAAAATGTCCAAATGTGAATTTAGACAGTGTGCCACATTTAACCTCAGAGGTGGTATTTCCAAAAAGTAATAGGAGTGGCACCATAATCTCTCAACTGGAGGGTCAGCTGTTTGATTCCCAGCTCCTGCAGTCACATATCAAAGTGTCCTTGGGAAAGACACTGAAACCCAAATCACTCTGGCTTCTGCATCATCTGTGTGTGAATGTGTTTGAATGAGATTAATAAATACTCATTAACTCTTTACATAGAATCTTCTGCCGTGTGTGTGAATGTGATGTGAATTGGTAAGTTTGACCTCTAATGTAAAAAGCGCATTGAGCAGTCAGAAAGTTAGAAAAGCATTATATAAGCTCAAGTCCATTTGACCATTTAAAATGTTTAATTTAAAAGTTAATTCTAGTGTAATAAAAAACATGTTTCAAAGATTTTGGAATCAAAAGTGAGCTATGTGACCAGGTTGTATTCCTTGTTTGAATGTCATGTTAACTATTTTTGAAATACTCTGTTTTGGTAGATCCAGACAAAGGTTGCCAGTATCTTTGTGACAACACATCAGTCGGTAGCGCAGGTCTCTGAACGGATGAAGTTGGAGTTGAAGAGATATAATTATGTGACAGCCACCAATTACCTGGAGCTGGTGTCTGGATACAAAAAGTAAGAGCTTTTCAACTTTCTCCTTCAGTTATTCTTGCTTCTCGTTTCTTCTCCTTTAACACAATCTTTGTGCGTCCATGCAAAGGACTGAGATATTCTTCAGCCAGGGCAGTTGGCAGAAGGTTTTTAGTACATAATGATTATATTTTGATCAACATAAATAATGTTATGGCTTTATTTGATTTTTGTTAAGACTTATTTGGGGCCTCTTATGCGGTTTTTAAAGAGACAGGCAGTGGATAGTGTCAGAAATCAAGGAGAGAGAGAGAGAACTATAAAGCCTCTGTACATGTGGCAAGATAACCACTAGGCCAACGCGCCTCATGTCATGGCTTTTTATACTTACTAACACAATGAAGGAAACTATGTTGCAGAGGAAGCAAAAGAAACAAATTGATTAATGTATCATTCTAAAACAACAGCCCAGGCTTGTCTCTGTCACTATCACCTGACAGTGTGTGTGTGTCCATCCAGGCTGTTGGCAGAGAAACGCAGTGAATTGGGAGAGCAGGTGAGCAAGCTGCGTAATGGCCTATTCAAGATCAGTGATACCCGGGAGAAGGTGGAGGCCATGTCTGTTGAGCTGGAGGAGGCCAAGAAACAGGTGGCCGACTTCCAGAAGCAGTGTGAAGAGTACCTGTCTGTCGTCGTACAGCAGAAACGAGAGGCCGATAAGCAGCAGATAGTATGCTAGTTTTACAATATACACAAAATACTACATTGATAAACCAAATCCCTCTGTATGTGAGTCAGAGCCATGGAGGTAAGCGGTTGTCTTCTGGCTACCAGGAATTAGTAACACACTCACACCTGTAACAAACTAATATTAGATGTATTTGTTCAATGTATGACAGCAAGGGCCTATTCAAAACACAGTACTATTTGTTAAAGAGGACATATTATCCCCCCTTCTCCACCTTTTCAAACAGTCCCCTGCGGTCTAAATGAAACATCTGTGCTGTGCTTTGGTCAAAATATAACATGAATCAAGCACCAGAGGAGGTTTGTGACCCTGTATAAACCAGCTCTCTCAGAACGGGCCGTTTTGGTGTGTGTGTGTGTCTCTTTAAATGCAATGAGCTGCCCCCAGGGGAGGGAAGGGTATTTTTTTTTTTTACCAGAATCCCACTGTGACATCACAAGGAGAGCACATTTGAAACAGAGCATTTTTCTCTGTGTTGTAAGACTTATGCAGACCACAAACAAAGGACTGGATGGGTTTATTTCACATGTTGTGGGTCAGTAGACACTCAGGTTACCCAAATATATGTTCAGAAACACTGTAGAAGTGGATTTTTCATAATATGTCCCCTTTAAATGAATATATGAACAGGGAAAAAGGACACAAAATGTAATCGTCTGATGTGTATGTTGCTCCAGGTTTATGGGCGTATCTTCAGGGTGGTGGAGCCAAAGAGGGCCCAGCTGAACACTGCCACCACCCAGCTAGCAGAGAAACAGGCTGCACTGGCGGAGGCCCAAAACAAACTAAGAGAGGTAAGAAGCCTAGTGTATCCATCAGCCTGATCGATGTTTAGACACTGGACAATGTAACAGAATAATGATAGCATACCAAATGAATGAAATATCAATGTATTCATGTGATTTGATAACTTTGTGTTTGTGCAGGTGGCTGAAAAGCTAGAGCACCTGAAGAAGCAGCACAGTGAGAAGCTGGCCATGAAGGAGAGTTTGAGGAGGAAATCCGAGGAGATGGAGGTGAAGCTTGATCGAGCTGACAAACTGGTAACTGGACTTGCTGGAGAGAGGGTCCGCTGGGAGGAAAGAGCTGCTGTAGGTCTTACACACACACACACACAAACACAACCACACATGCACACACAATAAACAACACAATTAATTAAAAACTACTTTAAAATTGTCATCCAGTCCAATATCTTTGGGGAGCTTGTTTGGGGAAATATAAAAACATACTGACTGTACATTACAAAGCTAAAGTCCACCCACATGTGTTTGTGTGTGTGCTTCAGGGTCTTGAAGAAAACATGTGATACCTGGTAGGAGACTGCCTACTAGCAGCATCTTTCCTTTCCTACATGGGACCCTTTCTTTCCAACTATAGAGATGAGTTGCTTGCCATCTGGCTGAAGGAGGTGAGGAACACACACACACACACACACACACACACACACACACACACACACACACACACACACAACACACAAACAACTCATACACATCATAAATACATACAGTATATCCTGGTTTGCCTGTTAGTGAAATGCTCGTCATTTCTTTTAATTTTCTAACATTACTGGCAAATCATGAAAGATAATTTTCCTCTATGAAACTGTTCATTATATTTATGATTTGACATATGATTTGTATTTCTTACACAACACATGTTTCAGCCTGTTCCCCTCTGTCTCATCTCCATGACCCATTGTTTCCCTCTCCTTAGGTAAGAGACTTTGAAATCCCATGCACTCCCGGGTTCAGTTTCTCAACATTTCTGTCCAGGCCTACATCAGTAAGGGACTGGAACATTCAGGGCCTGCACTCTGATGCATTCTCTACTGAGAATGGAGTTATTGTCACTCGTGGAAACCGGTCAGTTCATCTAGAAATATTTCATTTGTTTTGGGGTTAATTAGCTTTTATTTAGTGTATATACTAAAAAACACATTTTGGGTTTTTATTATACTTTTGGACTTGGCTTTTTACTTCACAAGACTCATGTTTAATATTGCAAAGAAAGGTATTAAAATAACTCCAAACTTCTACATTTCTTTTAAGATGGCCACTGATGGTGGACCCTCAAGGCCAAGCTCTGAAATGGATCAAGAATATGGAAATAACGAGAGTAAGTATTAATCCAGATAAACTGACTCAGATTCCTGTTGAATGTTTGAATCGTTACGGTTAAACAGAAACATTTCAGGAACAATCAAGGACAATCAATCCATGTGTGAGACTACATAGGGAAAAAAAGTAATTGATTTTCCAGGCTAAAATTCAAATTCTAAATCAAATTTTAAAATGTAATTGGTGAATGATCGCTTTTCATTACTTCACATTTACCATATGTCTCTTGTGTTTTTCTGTATGGTGAGCAGCAAATACAGTGTGCTTTGAAACAACAGTAAAGTTAGTAAAAGACCATTCCCCAAACACTGCGTCTCACACATTGTTATGATTTGCAAAACATTGAAATTCCATATTTGGTTGAAAATAACACAAGACAACTTGTCAAAATGAGAAATGCAGTGCATGAAGAAAATCAAATGTATTGTAGAAATATTATCATGATGATAAGGAAATGTGGCCACCTTCTCTGGGCCTGGGCTCGTTTAAGAGGGACTGAGGCGAAATGGTGAAAAGCTGTGTTGTTTGTAAATCATGGACGCCACATCCTCTGGGCTGTGAGGAGAGGGACCATCCAGCTTGATATCAGTATATAAACTCCTCAAAAAAAGTATGGAAACGTTATTTTGGTCAATTATTTTGTGTTATTGGTGTTGTATTATACATCGTTGGAAAGCCTGATTAGTCACCTTTACAACGAGGTATAACTTGCTAGACTACCTGCGTATACTGGAGAATGCCATCCAGTTTGGGAGTCCTGTTTTGCTGCAGAATGTCCACGAGGAGTTGGAACCCTCTCCCAACCCAGTTCTTAACAAGTCCCTTACACGGGCAGGTCAGACCCTCACACATCAACCTTTCATCATCATATGTAAAAATCAGATACAAATGAGCCGTGACAGAATCTATTGTGTACCACATTGTGGTGTATATTTATGGTCATTTTTTCCAGGCTGCTATTGAAGTTTGGTGATAAGGAAGTGAAGTATAATCCAGAGTTTCGTTTCTATATCACTCTCAAACCCCCACTACATACCAGAAAGTTCTACAAAGACCACCATAGTCAACTTTGCTGTCAAGGAGCAGGTGTGTGCATGTATTTCTATGAAGTATGCCTTCTCCATGTGAACTCACTATTTTTCACTTTTGTTTGTGTACGTCATCATTTTGTGTACAGTGTTTGAGCTGCTACCTTAATTATCTGTTTGTGTTTGGAATTGATTGTGTGTTTTGTTTGTGCTGCAGGGCCTTGAAGCCCAGCTACAGGGAATTGTGGTGCGTAAGGAGCGTCCAGAACTAGAAGAGCAGAAGGACTCTTTGGTTATCAGCATTGCTTCTGGAAAGAAAAGCCTGCAGTAGCTGGAGGATGAGATTCTCAGGTTGTTAAACAGACTGACTGACTTATAATTTCAAGTAATGAAGTAGAAGCCATTATCACAGGTCATCTTTTTACTACATCAGTCCATTTCTTTATATTGTAAAGCAGATTTTGCTCTTTTTTTCAAAAAGTCCAATGAAAAAATAACATGTCTATAGTGAACCCTAAGGAGCTTGTGGTTGTGAATATTTGTCTTGGTCCATCATGCTTAGGGTGGCAGTGTTCTGATTAGAGGTTTTTGTAATGTGTTATATGTTTTCATGTCTACTTTGCCAGGCTGCTTAATGAGGCAACTGGCTCTCTACTGGACGATGTGCAGCTGGTGAACACCCTGCATACATCCAAAGTCACAGCCACTGAGGTTTCAGATCAGCTGGAGAGCAGTGAACAGACCGAAATAGAGATTGATTCTGCAAGTGAGGTCAGTGTATAGATGAATGGGTTTAAGGATTGTATCTCTTTAACTTATGACGGGTGCTATTATTATTGCATACTATGTATGTGTGTATGAAAATGATAAGGATTCAGCTGCATGCCAGTTTGTGCCTACAGTGAAATAATTATAAATATTATTGCCGCCCTCAAGCCTCAGCAATTTGTAAATTGATTCTCTAAAAACAAACTTTGCAACTGTTAGAACAGGTAAACCTCACAGGTAGCCAGTGAAGGGAAGCAGGGACAGTTGTAATGTGGTCTATCTATGTACCTGTTTGTAAAGCTTCGACTGCTTTCTCTTAACAGGCCTATCGCCCGTGTGCCCAGAGAGCCTCCATTCTCTTCTTCATCCTCAACGACATGGGCAGCATCGATCCAATGTACCAGTTCTCACTAGATGCCTACATTAACCTGTTTAACCTCAGCATTTAAAAAAGCAAGTGCAGCCAAAAGCTGGAAGAAAGGATTACCAACCTCAATGACTACCACACATATGCAGTGAGGAAGAATTCATCAAGAGATGCCTTTTCATAATATAAGTCTGCATGCAGGTTTTCTTGATTGGGTGTATTCTTGACAGAACAGTGTTCAAAGTCCAGCTATATAACTGTTCTGTGAAAAATTGTGGATAGACATTTTCTTTCTTTTCAACCTTTACAGGCAAAACACAATTTTCCTCTCAATCAGCCATTTTTTCGCTCTTCCTGAATCACTTTTTTCAAACTTTCAAATAAAAAGTAAAAATGTTAAAATGCTCTTCTCTGGTATCTAATGCATGGAACACCTTCCTGAGATTTAAAACAGCAAGGGATATTTTTGTTGTTTTTGCAAGTTTGCTTTTTTTCCTCTTCAGCGTGTGGGGTTAGAAGAGGGTGTTGTTCTTTTTTTCTCTCTGTACAAATACAAATTTGTACCTTGTACTTCACATCTGTTGAATAATATTTTACAACAGAAAAATTACATGTAAATCCCAAAACATTTAAATGAGATATGTTTTAGCATTGAAGCCTATTGCAAACAGTTGTGTGTTTGATGTTATCACTTAAATTAATGTATTATTCAGAATAAGCCGTTCATAGACTATATCAGTGTGTTATCCTTTGCAGGTACACGTGTCGAGGTCTGTTTGAGGCCCACAAGCTGCTCTTCAGCTTCAGAATGTGTGCCAAAATCCTGAAGGTGGCTGGCAAACTCAAAATGGATGAGTACAGCTTCTTCCTACGAGGAGGACTTGTAAGAAAATACAGGGGGGGGGACATTCCACTGTGTTTTTAATTACTGTGCTATATATAATTATGATATTTCCTTAAAGACAGCCCTTTATTAACATTTACAAAGTATCAATACTATCATTCTCCACCACTACATTTGCTGCTGTCAAGTTACATGCTGTACACTGATGAGTTGGTAAGTCTTATTAGTGATGCACTGATCCCTGGAGGAATAGTTAATTTAAGCATGACTTTTGTAGGTTCTTGATAAGGAGTATCAGATGAGCAATCCATGTACCAGTTGGCTGACAGACTCCTGCTGGGACAACATCACAGAGCTGGATAAGCTTCCAAATTTCAAAGGCATTATGACCTCCTTTGAACAGCATCCCCGAGACTGGAAGCATTGGTTCACCAGTGCTGAGCCAGAGAATGCCACACTGCCAGGTTTGAATGTGTTATGGAGCTTTGATTTTGCTTTAGTATTTATTGAACCTTAGCAACAGTGAGGGTAAAGTGTTGGAAGGTTGGAGTACTGTTATATGAACAGTATGGGACAGTTTGAACTGTCATCCATGCTGCTGTGCATTGACATCTTTCAGATTTACATTCAAGTACAAAGTCAGACAGCAGAAAACATATAATGCTCTCTCTCTCTTTTTTTTCATTTTAGGTGATTGGAATAACCGCTGTAATGAGCTGCAGAAGATGTTGATTGTTCGGTCGTTGCGTCAGGACCGTGTCTCTGTGTGTGTCACCTCCTTCATTGTAAACAACCTGGGCTCACGCTTTGTGGAGCTGCCTGTTCTTGATATGAAGGCAGTGAGTGTTTTACATTTAATGCATATGATTTGCTCTGTCTTGAGTTTGAATTCAGAGGTTGTTAAAAAAAGTCATTTTTTGGTTAGTTTTTGAGTGAGTGACATCATGTTTGCTAATTGGTTCTCTTTTCTTCTGTCCTCTTGCCAGGTTGTGGAAGAATCCACATGCAGGACTCCTTTGATCTTTGTGCTGTCTTCTGGTGTGGACCCCACAGGAGCCCTGTTGCAGCTTGCTGAGGCCTCTGGCAAGAGCAATCATTTCCATGCTCTGTCTCTGGGCCAGGGGCAGGCCCCCATTGCTAAGAGCATGATAGAGGAGGGTGTCAAGACTGGTACAATACCATTTGCTTATAGACTAGCAATAGACTTAGCAATAGACTTTGCTCTTCTATTTCTGATTTGTTTTGTTGCTTAGCCATATAAATGTTTTACTCCAACCACTTGTTTTTTCAAAATTTGTCATATTAGCTTTACTAACCTTAGCTTTTTGTCTTCCTTTAGTTCACAAAAGATAACCTGCGCCTTCTTTTTCTGCCCAGGTCACTGGGTGTTCCTTGCCAACTGCCACCTTTCTCTCTTGTGGATGCCTGAGTTGGACAAGCTGATGGAGCAGCTACAGGTGGAAAAGCCAAACAAAAACTTCAGACTCTGGCTGAGCTCTTCCCCACATCCTGAATTTCCCATCACCATACTGCAGGCTGGCATCAAGATGACCACTGAACCACCAAAGGTGCAATACTCACACATGAGGATTTCAGAAATTAGCCATTTACTATAAGCATACGTAAATGTTATCCATCACAATAGATCCACATTTTTTATTCTTTGTATATTGGATGTATGCACCTTCATATATTGTATGGTAAATATGGTAATTCAACCCTCCCCAGTGTTAACACTGCCCTCTTTGTCTCTAGGCCATGATGAAGCGTCTCTACCAGCTGGTGACCGAGGATCAGTTCAACCGCTGTTCAAGACCTGTCTTATACAGGAAGCTGCTCTTCTCCCTCTGTTTCTTTCACAGCATACTGCTGGAGAGGAAGAAGTTTTTACAGATGGGATGGAATATAGTCTATGGCTTCATAGATTCTGACTTTGAGGTCAGAACTTATCTGATACTAAAGGAAATAGAGAGAACTGAAAAAAGGAAAAACAGGGGGGTGGGGGGGTGGGGTATTGTTAAGTCCAGTTATGGTGTTGGTGGTGACAACCACTAGATGACGTCTTGAAAATTACTATGTTGAGGTTGTGGTTGGGTGGGGATAATTGTAATAATTCAATCATTACTTGTCATTTCAATAATCAGATCTAGCACAAATATAGACTTTAAGTGATTGACAGAGCTTTTGAAGAGTGAAATATTACAACCTAGTTTGAATGACACCTTCTCAATCTGTTTGAACTGTTTTTGTGTAATATCCACATCACAGTCTGTTTCTTATCTCATTATCTTAATATCCCCCCTAGGTGAGTTAGAATCTGTTGAGTCTGTACCTGGATGAGTATGAGGAGATTCCATGGGATGCACTGAAGTATCTCATTGCTGGGGTCAACTATGGAGGTCATGTGACAGATGATTGGGATAGACGTCTTCTTACCACTTACATCAACAGCTACTTCTGTGACTCTGCAGTGGACCAGCCCTTCTTTAAGTGAGACACGTTCAGCATACACACGCACGCACACGCACGCACAGACACACACACGCACGCATGCACTCGCACACACACACACACACACACACGCGCGTGCGCGCGCATGCAGTGGTTGGCAGTGCTGATGTCAGAGACATTTAGATATATTTTGTGGCTGAATTTCAATTGCCTACTGAAGCCAACTGTCGTAATGTGACAGCTCCACCTAGTGGACAATCAGGGAAGAAGATACTCTTTGCACCTGAGCACTATCAAGATCCCTTAGTCTTCTATTTAGTAAGCGTTATGACTTTTGCAAATGCTGCTTTGTTTCAAGCCATCTTTTTCTAAGACTCATCTATAAATTGGGGCTCACAGTACGTCTTACTGACTTTGTATTCTGTCTTCCCACTTCATGTTTCAGGTTGTCCTCCTTAACCTCCTATTACATCCCCCGCGATGGGCCCCAGATCTCCTACAAGGAATATATCAGTATGCTGCCGTCCCCAGAGCACCCTGAGGTGTTTGGCCAACACTCTAATGCAGATATAGCCAGCCAGATCGCAGAGTCCAGGACATTGTTTGACACCTTACTCTCCCTGCAACCCAAGTCACAAGTCCCACTGCTGCAGGGGAGAAGATGAGGTGAGTGGGGGGTTGTAAGGATGAAGATGACTAGTTAAATGGAAATATATGACTTTAAGTAATAAGATTATAATTATTAATAGTTAAACAGTAAGCAGGGCCATAGATAGAATCTAAAGATTATGAATGCATCATAAACACATCACAGCTTTTGAAATTGTAATTGTCTGTCCACATACATATAAATATCATAACCCTTTAAGGCATTAAACTTAAGTTGCTGTCAGTAATATATTAGAAGCAAATGCCAAATCATTTTGAAGACCAGCATTAATGACATCTGAATGTATTATATAAGAAAGGATTATTAGATTATCAAAAGTGATCCATAAAAGTAATTTAATTGCTCAAGATGTATTTATGGTATTTCATATCAACAATGATGAATGTTAAAGATCATTTCCAACAAGTATTTCATTATCAGTTTATTATGGATGTTTGCTTTTGACCTGACAATGGACACCTTGAAGGGTTAAATCCTGCTTATACCTTGGTTTTTAAAAAATATCATTCCATTATCTTTTAATGTTTTCAATAAGATTATTTTTAAGTTTTTAAATAGGCATAACTACTTACCTAGTTATCTGAGGTTTGCCAAAGTGCTTGACTGAATACTTTAAAAAGCCACTCCCATTAAGTTCTAATGCCATGGGATTTCTTTTTACTACTGTTGTAAGTATAACAGCAACAACTCAGCAAACTAGATCATCTTTGAGACAGAAAGCTAACGATATGCTTACAAGGCTCAGAGTTAAATATATTAATTATTACATTAATTTGATCTGAAGAAAATGTCATTTTAAGTTCACTTAACACGCCAACTTCCAGCTAACCAGCCATGCCATTAACCACAAATCAACAAAGAAATGACAGGTCATGCTTCCTGTCTGTTTAGAGGTGGAGGCTCTGAAAGGTTGCATTCCTAAGTAACAGGAAGTCACTTTTCTTTGTAGTTTCCCAATGTTAAACAATAATGCTCAAATGTCATACAGCTTACTTGTAACTTACAGCAGTCATGATCAATAAGAGTAAACAATACTCTCTTACATAAGAGGTCAGCCATGTCTTTATTCCAGCCAGGTTGAACATTTCTCTACAGTTTTGTTTAATTAGTAGTGTGGCTAACACGGTTTGCTGCATTTGATCTGACCTTAAGAATATGTGATTCATTGTGTTCATCAATGTAAGAGTTCACATATCAACTCTAGATCCAAGTTTTAATATACATTTCATATTAGAAATGGGTATTATGCAAATAGTGGCAATGAGTTTATTCATCCTGCAGTTTTAAAGCAACATCTACACAAAAATTGATGCTGATGGATGATGTGCATCATCCTATCAACAAACCTTTTAGTGATATTTGTGATTATGGGAGCTGTTTTGTTTTTTCAGAGAAGACAAAAGGGTTATCATCAACAGTCCTACAGTAGGAACTATTAAAGGTCCAACTTGACTTGATGCAGCTTTAATATCTGATTCTGAAACTCATTCTGAAATATCTCATTCTGGGGGTGGCAGTAGCTCAGTCTGTAGGGGGTTGGGAATTGGAAGGTTGCCGGTTCAAGTCCCAGCACGGACCAAATCCGGAAATTGGTCTGGTAGCTGGAGAGGTGCCAGTCCACTTTCTGAGAACTGCCGAGGTGCCCTTGAGCAAGATACCTAACCCCCCCACCAGCTCAGGAGCGCCCACTGTGGGCAGCCCCCTCACTCTGAAATCTCTCCATTAATGCATGTTCATAGGATCCTGTTTGTGTATGTGTGTGTATTTCGGCCTATGTTTGTGTAGCGTGTTTACTAGACAGAGTGTAAAAACGAATTTCCCCTCGCGGGATCAATAAAGTATAAATTATTATTATTATAAACTGTTGGCACTGCGTAAACGTGAGTGCAGTGCATTTATAAGTTAAACGGTCTCATCTTCTGTGGTAAAACATTTCATTGATGTTTGAAGGTATTAGAGCTGCTGTCAGATGTTCAAGGGAAGATCCCAGCATTGATTGACTTCGAAGACATCCGGTCGTTGCTCCAGGACAACCCTTCACCTCTTAATGTGGTCCTTCTGCAAGAAATCCAGAGATACAACGCACTACTGGACACCAAATATCTCTCCACTCTCTATCTCTGTGTGTGTGTATGTTACTGTATTCCTTTTTCTATAGAGCTAGTTTCAAATGTCATATGGATGTGAGTGTTATGTGCTTTGTATGCATATACCATAGATTCTGCAACACTCAAGGAAACAGCTATTCTGACCATTTCCACAGCAGTTATTTGTCTCTGAAGTTACAGTCAGGATGGTGTACTCATTTTATTTTTGTCGTTCTGTGTTTTTAGTGGTACGAATTTACAAATGTCTTGGCAGGCAAAACTAAAATAATACTCAAAGAAGAGAAGATAACCAGAGTGTGTTGTTGTTGTTGTATCTTTGTGCATTTCATGTGTTAGTTCGTCCCTGGTGGAGCTGGAGAAAGGGATCAAAGGCTTAGTGGTGATGTCATCAAGCTTGGAGGAGACCTTCAACTGCATCTATGACGCCCGTGTACCACCTCTGTGGGAGAAGGTGCAAGACATATACACACACACACACACACACACACACACACACACACACCAACAAACAGCAGCCAAAATATCACATTTCACAGGCGTCCTTCAAAGTCATATTTTGTGGTTGAACTTAATTAACACCATTACAGTATGTGCAGGTGCTTTCATTTATTCCTTACTTATCTTTTTCTTAGCTTGATGAGATTTTAGTGAGAATGGACTCGCTACATAAAGTAAGAGAGCTGAAGTCAATAGACAACTTCTGACTACCTCCTAAGTACTTTTAGATAAACTTAAGCAAATTCAAAGTTTCATCCTGACCCAACAAGAGTTTCACCTTTCTGGGTAACACTTTTCCTATCAGTGGTAGAAGCTATAATATTCCTGTACGACTTGTAAAACGTGATTATTGTGATCGACTATTGGTGGGCACAATACTTGATATGAGGTATATTCTCTTTGCAACAAATTATACTGAATTTTCCACTCAGCAGTAACTCAACAGAGAACATTCTATCAATTCTTTCTCTTAAAGCAGTCAAACTGCTGCGGGCCTCTCCCTGTAAATTCTAACCATTTTTAAAGTTGTATTTATCCATCATTCTGCATGGAGACACACACACTCTTATTGTTCTCCTGTGTCCAATTGCAGTCACACACACACACTCACAGAGTTAGTTGGCACAGCTCTGGCAGGACTCCAGTTGTAATTTTGTCAACACTTAAAGCTGGAGAAGAGAATACAAGGTTGTATGGCTAGAAAAGATTACACATGGGAGGGGGGGGGAGGCAAGGGTCATTCAGTTGTTCATTTTCTGTTTTTCAAGTGTCTAATTAAGTTTTCATAAGAGGCTTTGCATGAAAATGTACTGCAAATGCATGTGTTTGTTTTTGTGTGTCTGTGCGTTTGCCTTGTTTTTTTTTCATGGGGTGTAGCTTACCTAAGACTTTGAGGGCTGAACGAAGCCAGCATCTGGGGACTAATCCATATAGTTAAAAGCAATGTACCTTCCAGGGCTGGCTCCACTTTCCGAAAAAGGACCTTGAGCTCATTGTTACTTAGCCAACAGCTTATTACAGTACAATGTATGCACATATGGTGTGTTTGTTTTGATTTCCTCTTATACGAGTAGTGGACTGCAGCCTCCAGCTCAGCCTTTTTATTCTACTGACCACGAAGCTAGACAACTTGCCCTGTTTCTCTATGTGCATATTTTGGATTACTCACTGTCTACTTCATCTTCATGAGCATGACATTCTTTCTCTATCTTCCATCAAGTGTTCCATCTCTTCTGCTCTTTTCTACGTCTTTATGTCTCGTCTGGTCTAAGCAGCAACAAGAAGTCCTGCTTATTTATCCCTCTATCCCTTCATCTCTCCGTTCTCCGCCTCTCCTTGGCATGGCAGCCTGTCATTAGTTCTGAACTCACAGACTCATGGCATTATGTAATTGTGTTTTTGAACAGAGCTCTGGTGATTCAGTTAGCGTTTTAAAATCTGTACAGCATATGTACATGTCATTTTTATTTATTTAAGATGTGCATGTCTGTTATGCAAAAGTATTAAAGGTAACATGTCACTGATTCCATCCATGCTCATTTTCTGAGAGGTAAATATATAAAAAGGATCCCAGGAACCAGACAAATCAGAAAGCTCATGTTTCATTTTTTTGATGGTGAATTTAACCCCCTCCTGCTTCAACAGTTTCCAATCCAGCCTTATACGGGGAAGCCAAACGCAGCAATTCATCTATATAAATGATGCAAAGTCATTTTTGTAAACAAACAAAAAAGATGACGATTGCTGATATGTAACATTCTAAATCTGTTACTGCTTCAGTATTAAATTAAGTTTTAGGTACTATGGCAAGTGGTGGACACTGAATTATAACTTGTCAAATGTCTGTGTATAAGGATCAACTAACAGCCTTATAAAAGGTTGGTGCTTTGCAACCTCTCCCTTCCTCACATGTGAAACTGCTCATATTGGTTTCAGTGTCTTGTTGGTCTGGACCTGTTAAGAGGGCCCTCAGGCATCAGAAACTAAACATAGAAGTTACATCATATTATGTACAAATTGGACGGGCTTACATCCCCTTTAATGTCTTTAAGTCATCAACTTAGGCTGTGCGTTTATGCATGGTAGACTGTGTCTAGATAGAAAGGGTGAGGCAGGTAGCATAACACATCATAAGAACAGATAGAAAAGAGTTGCATGTAACAAAAACTTCAGAACAAATTAGAGATGTGAAACGTATGTCAGAACAAGACTAAGACCCTAACCCCTTACTCAATGCTAGATCTGCAAAGACAAGCATTCCTGAGGCACCACAGCCAAGTTCCTCTTTCTTTCACCTTTAGCATAGAAGACTACTGATTGGCTGTGGACCAGCTCAAAGCGGCGCAAATATTCAGACAATAGAGTTTCCAGG